>NC_056728.1:1406997911-1407092911 GCF_019279795.1 Protopterus annectens | reverse complement strand
GCCCTTAAATTGATAACACAGTACCACTGATTCATTTCAGATTACATCATCTCTTTCTGGTTCCCAGACTAACAGATTCTCAGTGGCTAATAGTCCTTTTGATCTTGCAGCTGGTCAGGAACCAGAGCAATAAAATAAATTATACATGCAAATTCCAGCCATTAACTCTGGCCTCAAAACAATAGGCAGAATGCCTTTAGACATCTCGACTCTGAGTTTTGACATCAAAGAATTGACTTGTCAGCTTTGTTACAGCAGAGTGCACTCTTGTTACATTTTTGCAGTTCCACATTTAACACCATTTTTGCCATTTAAGAGAACAAGCCTGTGGCTTACATTAATATTTACAAATGACAGAATTTTCTACAAAATTCTACCTGGCTAGGCTGGCAGCCTTCACCTATCTTCACATCAGTAATGAAAACACTTTATTAAAACAGTTGTATATTTAATGTATGATAAAGGAACTTAAGGATATCAACAATGAAGGTGCTTCACAAAACTAAATGTCAGAAATACCTTCTGAAGAAATCATTTGAAATCCAAAATATGGTTATGCAGAGGGAGAAAGTGTAAAAAACACAGATCATGGCAGTAAAATTTAGCCAAGAGAATAATAAAGAGAAGACATGAATTTTATAGAAACCAACAGACACAATAATATGTAGGACAGGAAGAGGTTACTATTGTGCTTTTATATTTGATTATAACTCTAAATGCAAGCAGTACCTTCTTACTAAGATTCATTAATTTGAAACAGTTACATGCTCAAGAAGTGACAGAAGAACTAAAGTGAAATATCAGTAACGAAGGTGGTTCATTAAACAATTATGTGTTCAAAAGGTGATACACTAATATGAACTGTTAGTAATGAAGATATATTAGAAAACAAAATCTCAGAAACTTATGTGGAGAATCAGTTGAAAATCAAGCAGTGGTTATACAAAGGGAGAAAGAGTAGACAGGACTGCACAGAAGAAAATTTTACCCCCCCCCAAAAAAAAAAAAAATAAAAGAGAATGAAGGGAATGATTTGCTGGCTTTAGTAGGAATGGATTCTTCTCACCTATCCAGAATTTCACACAATGTCTAGATTTTTGTCTCATATTTTTGGTTGTTTCTTCATAAAATCTGTGATTTTCTGGCAAATCAATGTGAATTGAAGTCACTAAATAATAACATACATTTGAGTTTTAGCCTTTATATCCCTCAGAAAATGCATGCTAACACAAATTCTGTTATTCTAGCAGCTTTCTAAGTTTATAATAGCAATACAGTTTGTGCTTTTTCCAGATTACATGTGCTAAGATACTGACAGGTGTGGATAGATGTAAATATATATGGCAGAAACAGGCTACTATTAGAAGATTAATAAAACAATAAACAGTAAATGAAATCTTCTGAGAGATCCACATGACATAACAGATATTACGAGAATATTATACAGCAAACTAATAACAGACAAGTTATTACCATGAAAACATACAGTAATTAAGGAAAACAAAGGAGCAACTGAATGTGACAATGGAAACACTAATGAGAGATGACTATGAAACAATTAAGAGTAGAAGTGTCATTAGCAGAAGAATATAATAAAGGAAATTGTTCATAGGTTCATAGGTGTGTACAAGGCTAATGGCCCTGGAGCCTTTACAAGCCTAGCCCATAGGAGTACCCTGGCATCATGCAACCTGACCTTAGTTCCTAGTGCCTCTGTCGAGTAGAGCCACTGGAGTGATCCCCGGGGTGAATTTTCTATTTCACATCCACTCATCAAGATTTCTCTTGAAGAGGGCCAGTGAGGTGCTCTGCTGACATATATGGGAAGTCTATTCCATACCATGGGCAGTCTCTGGATTATGAACCTGTCCCTCCAGCATGTTCTGTTGATTGTGGTAATGAGGTTGAGGTCTCTGGAGCATGTGGTGCTGAGAGATTGGGATTTCTTTAGATGTAGCATTTCTAACAGAGTTGGGTCAGACATGGCTTTGTAAGTCAAGCAGAGGTTGCCTCTAAGTAGGCAATATGAGACTGAGAATAGTTGGAGTTTTTTGAGTCTGTCCATATAGGACAAGTGTTTAAGGCTTAGGATCCTCTGTGTGGTACTTTTGCGGCCTCTCCAGTTGTTGCAGGTGTCTAGTGAGGTACATGCCAAATGGGGCATTCGACTCAATGATTGGCCTAATTAGGGAAGAATAGAGGGAGACAATGACCTCTTTCTTCCTGGATGCAAAACCCATAGCAATGAGATGTGTCACATAGAAGGACTTTCTGACCACAGTGGCACTGTGGTGGTCAAAAGAGATGTTGCTGTCAACTTGTGTTCCTAGATATCTTATAACACCTTCTGTGTTCAGTGGACTACCATCGATGTGGTAATTCAAGGGAACTGGGTTTTTCCCAAGAGGGATGATGACACATTTTTTGGCATTGAGCTTAAGGCCATGGTTCTGACACCATTTGGTCTCATTGAGGCCTTTCTGTAGGATGTCAACATCCCTTGGGGAGTTAATAATAGCTCCTAACTTGCAACCGTCTACGAACTTTGTCAGCCAGAGTCCTTTTGTGTTGGCCTGGACTTCAGAGAAGTAGATACCAAACAGGAGAGGACCCAGGACCGAAACCTGTGTGACTCCATTCATGACTGGTCGACAGTCTGACTTGGAGTCAGATACTTTTACACTCTGGGTTCTATCTGTGAGCCAGTTTGCAACCCACCTGGTGATATAAAGGTTGATGCCTAGCTTAGTGAGTTTTTCTATGATTCCTGA
The DNA here is from genome assembly GCF_019279795.1 of Protopterus annectens. NCBI lineage: Eukaryota > Metazoa > Chordata > Ceratodontiformes > Protopteridae > Protopterus > Protopterus annectens. The sequence continues at coordinate 1,407,090,140 of NC_056728.1, read as the reverse complement.
TTAGGGAATGGTATCAAAGACCTCGGCCAGATCAAGGTAGGCTGTATGAACCACCCTGCCTTCATCCACAGCTCTGGCGACTGACTCAAACAAGTCAACCAAGTTGAGCAGGCATGATCTACCCTTCACAAAACCAAACTGTGTAGGATCCGGAGTTTGGAGATTCCCTATATCCTTGTTTTTAGGTCCATGATGATGCGTTCCATAGCTTTGTATATCAGAGTTGTCAGGCTAATGGGGCAGTAGTTCCCGGGGTCTGTAGTCACTCCTCCCTTGTGGAGAGGGATGACTGTAGCAGTGTGCTATTTGGTAGGGACAAAGCCTGAGGTGGAGGCTGTGATTGAACAGGGCACACAGGTGAGGTGCCAGTTTACTCTGTAGTTCATGTAGAACACAGTCTGGGATATTGTCAGGTCCCATACAAGCTGTATTCTTGGCTTTGCTGTTTAAACCTGTGCAGCAGTAGTACTGGGTGCCTGGCAATCTACTGGTATTATGATTGGTCCTTTGGGGGGAGGGGTAAAGTTGGCACTGAATCTGTTGGCCAGTATATTGGCAATATTTGTTGGCTCAGTATAGGAGGTACCATTGTACAGTAGCTCAGAGAAAATTTGGGTATTGCCATGGAGATTATTTACATAACTATTGAAGGCCTTGTGGTTGTCTTTACTATCTGCTGCTGCTGATGATGAGGGATCTCAACCTTTTGTTGAGGCTGATAAGGGAGTTTTTCCAGTCTTGGGATTCACCTTATTCCACATCAGTTTCTTTCTTCTGTTGTAGAGTTTGTTTATGGCAGGGGACCACCAGATTGGCTTCCTTTTTTTTTGAGGAGAGCCTCTTGGTTCTATTGGGTATGGCGAGATCCATGCATTTGGGTACGTGTTCGTACTGTGCATTGGTGTATGAGTTGGCGGTCATGCAACTATTGTCCATTTGTATGGGTGCCATGAAGTTAGCCACCTCTGTTTTTAGGAGCCCAGAGTTAGCTTTGGAGAAGTTTTTCATGGTGGTTACCTTTGGGGGGGGGGGGGTTGGGAGGGATGTGGATTTCCAAGGTGATTAATTTGTGGTCGGATCTAACCAAGGAAGAGTTGACTATTGGTGTAGAGCATCAGTCGCCCATGTTAGTAATAACCAGGTCAAGGATGTTGCTACTTCTAGTGGGGATAAGAACGAGCTGGTCCAGGGCATTGGAATTAATGAATTCCAGAAAGCATTGGGCAGGGCAAGTATATTGGTACATGAGTAGTTTTCCCAGTTAATGGAAGAGTAGTTGAAGTCACCCAGTATGAGAGTGTTAGCTTAGATCCTAATATTCTCCAGGGTGCTTAGGAACGTGGAGTGTGAGTCTTCGGACATTGTTGGGGACCTATTGCAGGCTACGACCTGAATCACTGTCTTACCCAATGTTAGCTGCACCTGAAGTATCTCAGATGCATTATGTTGGGCCACCAGTCTGGAGGTGTGCACATCCTTTATGAATATGGGAACACCACCGCCTTTGGAGCTTTGGTCCAAGTTCTGGGGCCGAAAGGTGTCGAATGAAAAACTTAAGGAAAGTAAAATATAAAAGCAAATCAAGATCTGTGTTATGCATTTACAACAACAAATTAGAAATCTCTGCACAAGCCAGATAAATGCAGAGCTAAAAAGAAAATCTATAAACAAACAATTTAAGGGTGATTCAAAGACATTTTACAGGGAATTGGAGGGATACCAGCATTCATTTTGATACTATCAAAAACAGAACATAAATAAATTCTGGAGAAATCCCTACAAAGATCACACTGAACACAGCACGGATGCTGAATGGATAAAATATATAAAAGAAAAAAAGAAAACTATCTATATAAAGGATATAACATTGAATAAAGTTGTGAAAAACTGAGGGGCTGCCAGCCCAACCAGATAGAATTTTGTAGATAATTCTATGTCATTGTAAATATTAATATAATCCATAGGCTTGTTTTAGAAATGTAAAGAGAACTATATGTTATGATTAAACTATATGCTGTACTGAGCTTCAAAAATGTAACCACAGTGCACCCTGCTAGAAGAAAGCTGTTAAGTAAAGCATTTTATAACTGTTTGATCTCAAGCTCGAAGACAGGGTGTCTGGGCTAAGGGTTTTTTTTCTATTATTTTAAGACAAAGAAATTACTAGGTTTCACATGTAAAGTGTCTTTTATTGCTGTGACTTCCTGGCAGCTGTAGAAATGTTAAATTTTAAGTTTGTGAGCCTGGGAAACCTCAGCAGGGATGACAAGAATGATGTAATGTGAAATGACTCAGCAGTACTGTGTATTATCAGTTTAAGGACAGAAAGAAAGAACAGCATTGTGTATCTTGTCTTGGATCTGAAAACATTCCACTCACAAGCACTTGCTTGCTCTGTCTGTAAGTATTATTTAAAGCTTAGTATTTCTCTTAGAGATCAATAGAATATAGCCAGATTAGTCTAGCTGTTTTCTATATTTATGTCAGACTATCCTACAATATTGTTTTAAAGCATTTTCCTGTGATTTCTGAACTCTATAATGTCATTGTGTTGAATTAATAAGTATTGTCTTGTGTTCTTATTATTAAATATTTTTAAACCTTAAAACTGTGGCTGTTTTGTGTAAAGATAATTTAAGCTCTAGAGTACTTGCAAGTACTTGCATGTATTTGGTGATGCTGTACAAAGCCACTCCAATAACATTGCTGTTCGTCACACTTACTAATTGGATAATAATATTGCACAGTAAAATTGGACATCTTTTGGGAAGGGCCTTTATTAGTAGCTGATGTATAGTGGTTGGTGGCAGTCATTTCTACCTTATAGTCTGGAGAGTAGGGGGCATAGCTGGAGAACATGTGCCAGCCTTCCCCAGTAGTGTCTGTGAGTTTGTATATAACTCATATCTCAAAGTGTGTGTGTGTGTGTGTGTGTGTGCGTGCGTGTGTGTGTGTGTGTGTGTGTGTGTGTGTGTGTGTGTGTGTGTGTGTGTGTGTGTGTATGTGTGTGTGTCAGTTACTTGGGCAGAGACATGAAGCACTGGTTGGATAGAGAGGATGCTGGAGGTTTTGGCTTGAGTCTGACCACTAGGCTGAGATATGAACCCTATAGCTGTGCCAGTGGGGAATCTTATTGGGGATCTGGAGAGAAAGGAAAAAAGCCCCAGACTGACTGTGATCTCTGTGTGCTCTTAAGGGAAATTGTACTTTACTGTGTGTGTACTTGTTATCCTTCCCAATGTGCACGCCCCTCACTGGTGCTAGTGGTGAGGATTGAGGCTCCTTAATTACTGGGCCAGTGCACAGGCATCACAGAAGTAACTGCCAATGAGATACAAATGTTAAGAAAGGCCCAAAACTGGAGAACTCCAAATTAGCATGCTGCATTCAAGTTCTGGCTAAAGGAATTAAGATCTTTCCTCTATGAATTAAAATTGAGTAAAAACTATATATATATATATATATATATATATATATATATATATATATATATATATACACACTCCTTATAATGGCTCCAGCTTGGTTAATACAGGGAAACATATTTCTGTTTAGAATGAATCTGCAAACAATCCTAAGAATTATTAACCAATAACTTGTCTACCAACACCATATAAACTATCTACAGGAACTAATGCGGACAGAGTTGACAAATCATTTAAATAAAACTCAGTCATGACAATAGAAGAGCAAAGTAATAAAAGAGACAGTTTGATGGAACAAAGGACAGTCTTCTACTAAACAATGCCATTATAGAGGGCTGAAACAAGGGCTGGAACCTCAGTATGTCATGGATAGATTACAAAGAAGTATTTGACACAATTCTATACCCACTGATTATAGAATGCTTACAGATGTAAACAGTTCACCACACACGTTGGTAAATTATATTGCAGTTATTATAAAAAAGTGATAAGCTGAACCATAAAAGGGGCAAATTAATATTCCAAGAACAAAAAGCCAAAGAGGAATATTCCAAGGTTACGGTTTGTATCTACTGTTTTCTTCCCTTGCCCTTAGCCCACTGATTTAAGTAACAGACTAGACTACAAGTGCAATCTCTCTTCAAGAAAATAAATTCTCAGTTGACATCTCATCTTCTTTTTGTGAGTATTCTAAAACTGCATAACTCATATACAACCAACCAACAGTTCAACTAAAAGTAGTTATAATTATTTCAAATATTTTCAGATTACATAAGAATGACATTTGGCTTGACATCTAGGAATAAAGTTCAAGCTATTAATCAACCTGGCTCCCCTGTTCTGGTTTACAACTTTTGTGGATTAACTGGCCTTTAAAAGTGTTGGATCATTTCGATATGAGAACAAAAAATATACTTTAGTGGTTGAAAAGATTATATATATATCTCTTGGCCTGAAGAAGGCATGGATGGACCTCCTTGAAACTGATTAGCTCAGGCATTCATAAACCTATGGCTCAGATGCATAAATGTCTCTTGAAACCCCATGGTCAGTATACTGCTGGGAATTACCTTGATTCAAATATGAATTTTAATAGTCCCTGGGAGTATGTATTCCCCACCTTGTGTTCTTGAGGACACAGATGAATGCCTGGTAAACTTTAGCATTCAAGGCACTCCTTTGTTTAGGATGTCAGGCAACACTGTATAGCCTGAGAGCACTACACATCTGACTGCATAAGACAGCTTAGCTTCTTACAGGTATGCCTTACCTAGTTGCTAAGTGAACTACTTGGTAAGGTGTACTGTATATACTTGTACAGAAGCTCACCACCATCGTTGTGTGAGGAGGGGTTATGTTTTTGTGATGTAGCAGATTATCATTCCATTTTAATAGCTGCTATTCCATGAATTTTGTCTTAAGAACTGGATTTTGTGCAAGTATGTCTCTGCTGTAGTAACTTTACTAAACTTTGATATATGGTCCCCTGTTCTCAGCTGCATTTTATTATCATAAGTAAATAGAGCAACTTCACATAAACTTTCAGTCACTTAAAAGAAATCAAAAATGTAAGGAGGGCAACATATTTATGAAAAAGAATTGCCCAAAGCAAGTATCCATAGTTTTAAAATAGGTAGGAGATTATTGAAACATAATGGGAAAATCATGTTATGAAAATGAAGATATATTGAATGCAAAGAGTGACCTTCCCCAAGTAAAAATGATTGTTGAATTAAAAACTGCAATGGAAATCAGGTTTTAGAAATGTGCTGAAAAGTAGAATTATTTAAATATATCTTATCTTTCACTCCATATTCTTTGTTTTTTTTTTTTTATTTTGTCTGGTCTGTGTTTGGTATGTTTGGTTTAATAAAGATCAGTGATGGTGATGTGATCAGTGATAGATAGACATATTGGGCAGTAAAACAATTAAAATAATAGTCAATCATGGATAGGTTCCCATTTGAGAGATGAGTTATGGATAAGGCTGAAAAATTCCTCCTAAGATTGTGTATGTGAGATTTAGGAAATACATTCTCCATGGGGACAGTAGAAGGAAAACGTCAGGAAAAAAAGCTAACTTCAAGTTCAGAGGCAGCTGTGTAACATAACTTCAGAAACAAAGGGATACAGTACACAAGCATGCGTATGACATATTCAGAATGAATCTTAGTGAAAATATATTAAAAAGGCAGTAACTATACTTTGAACAGAAACTTGTCTACCCAAACTGTATTACACCACAGTTACAGAGATACTACAAAAGGAGAGTCCACTAAATTCCTATTTAGGGATATAGTGAAGTCGCCTTTCACCTTACTACTATGTGCTAACCGTACCTCTGCCCTTGCCCTAATCCCAACCATACACCTTACCTTAGAAAAAACTTTCTGTAACACTGCTACTGTAAGGAGACAGTATGTCTAAATACAGTGGTAGTGTTTGATTAACTGATTGGAAAATGAATAAGCAAATAAAAATGGCAACAACAATAATCCTTGGAAAAGAAACTAATAACCAATACAATCAAAGGAAGTGCTGAAAAGGAGGTGCAAATTCCAAATAAAAGCACTGGAGGTAGTTCCAATGAAAATACAAGCTTGTACTGCAAAAGAAACACATGTTTTATTAAACCATACAGTAATAAGAAGCACCCTTAATAAGTGCTTTTGTCCAAACAGTAAACTTCATCAGAGCATGGATGCAGTAAGGTCTTATAAATTTAAACAAAACAATCAAATTCAGTAACCAATAACAAAATTAGGAACCAATAAAAAATGAATGAATTAGTAAATTAGCAAAGTAACCATAAATAATTATTCAAAATCAATTCTAACCTAAATGTTCTAAAAAAAAAAAAAAAATATATATATATCTATATATATATATATATATATATATATATATATATATACATACATACACACACCCATGAACGCATCATAAAAACAGATCATGTGTAATATAATATACAAATATCTCTTACATGTGAATGTTGGCGTGCTTCCCACACATTCTTCTTATCATGGGTCCATTTTAAAAGTATTCCAGTTGTTACTAATAATCTTTTTAACTTACTTGGAATGAGAGCTATATCTCAAAACCATAGTCCTAAAGAACTGTTTATCACCCAGTTCATTGAAATTGTTCCCAGTTACTGGTTTGTCATCCTCAGGACTTCCTAAAATCGGCATTAATTTATCAATCCTTCATAGTATAACCTCTCTTCCTGATGAAACTGATTTCATTTTTCAATTGCTTTTTATTTTGATTTTGAAAGGGTGGATATTGATCACTAGTGTTCAATTACTTTTTATTCAAACAGTGGTTTCAACTATTTCACACACACGTCTGTATATTTGGTTAAATTTTTCATTGGTTGAAGGATTTTCCAGTGTCTGAACTGGTCAAATACACCATTTGTTGAGTGCTGGAATAGCCAAAGCATGTAATGTCAAATGTTAGGCAAGTGGGAATGGGTAGTAATGCCGATACATTTGTAAAGAAAGTTTTGGCACTGGGCTTGTATATGTATGTTAATGTTACACTAAGGGCTAGGGAAGGAGATAAATGTTTTGATATGCCTGCACTTGGGGTACTAGTATGTTTGGTGTATGTGTGTCTTGTTAAGTGGTACTGTTTGAGAAAGGGTGTTTAGTACAAACAGTATACTACAGGAAGCAGGTCAGTAACAGCTCTTAGACTTAATACTTTGCACTAAGTACCTAGCTTATGAAAATAATCCCAAGCAGTCACTGTTTACTGCTTTCATAAATACAGCTTCTCCTATTTCAGACTGAAAAGGTAAAAATAATTTATTTGCAGTCGATCACAAATAAAGTAATAGTATATCAATTATTTTATAGTACTAAGGAAGTTTTTATAAAAAAAATCATTTGTATAACATACTCACCGAAGGCATGGTAAGCAAGTCCTTTGGTGTTACTGTGGCATCTTCTCGCAGAATGTTTAGCTGATTAGGTCCTTGTGTGTACTCCTTAAAAAGCTATTATACCAATATGCGTTATTGTGTTTGATTAAAGGTGCAAAGAAACAACAATTTCTACATCAAAATGCATTTTATATATACTTTTGATACTTTTTTAGGATCTAAAGCAGGGAATTAAATATTCAGAAACTGCTTTTTTTTCTAAAATTCCACAGTTAACATTCATGTCTTCAGCAAATTATTGCCAACTCTTTTTCTTGAAATTTGTGTTAAACCTAATATTAGAGTGTAATGCTTCAGAGTAACATTAAAATATCTGATATTCTTTCTCTTTCTTAGTTCCATTCATGCCATTTAGCACATCAGGCAATGATCACCCCTCCAGGCGCTGGTTGTTTCTGTAGCAGTTATGGTTTTATGGGGTCAGGTAGCTAGCTCAGCACCCAACCCTCCTTGGAGGGTGCACCACACACTTGCAGTCACACCTAGGGCCAATTTAGAGTGAATCCAGGCCTGTGGCATGCCTTTGGTGATGAGAAACTGGAGGAGGGGAGACATGCAAAACTGCATAGGAGGGCAAAGCAAATAAAGTATAGACCAAACCACAGCTGATATATTAAACCATTGAACCTCTTGCTGTAAGGTGACAATGCTAACTGCTGTATCACTGTGCTGCCCACTTTGATATACAGTTAAAAAAAACTTTGAGTATCTTCTAAAAAAAAAAAAGTAAGTTTTTTCTTCACTTAAATAGTTTTTAATTATATTGTATAATAAATATAACAAATATATAAACATAAAATAAAAAAACAACAAAACAAAAAAAGCACACTTTGAGACCACAAGAGAGACCATGAATGAGTGAAAACACTGGAAACACTGAATGTAAATGTAATGCAGAATTATTACTGAATATATGCAGAATGTATTGTTTTTGGTATTTTTTGCATATTTTGGATTTTTTTATATATATATATATATATATATATATATATATATATATATATATATATATAATATATATATATATATGTATATAGATATATATATATATATATATATATATATATATATATATATATATATATATATATATATATATATATATATATATATATATATATATATATATATATATATATATATATATACTATATATATATATATAAAAAAAAAAAAAAAAAAAAAAATTATGATGATTTGATAGTCAGACTGACACTGAGATTTTGTTTTTTGTAATGTCACTTGTATCAAAATCAAAAAAATCGTCAGCATCACAGACACATTTCGAGGATCAGGAGGATGTCAGGAGGTGACAGCAGACCTCAGGAAGTTGGTGCTGAAGCTGTTCTACAAATTAGCATAAGTTTTTTTTGTTTTACAGCTTCCCCCCCATGCACTTTGTGTGTGGGACCCCCAAATATTATATATTAAGTTCAAGATCTACAGTGAGGTACAAAAGTGATAAATTTTCCCCCATGATAGTAGTGTGATGTTATCAACGTCTCATGCTATGCACGCTATTGAATGTACATTACCATTCGCTAATGTGCATTTGTACATTTTCAGAAAGCATTACAGAAACTGGAAAAGATGCATTCGACCATCCCTGTTTCACATAAGTGCCATTCCACATTTTGATAGTAAACCATAAAATATATATATATATATATATATATATATATATATATATATAATGTATAGTCTCAGTCTATATCAACAAACTCACCTCCAGACTAGTCAAACAGGATGATGTGCTTGAGCTTCTTCATGTCCTTATTTCCAAAGGCAAAGTCCCATATTATATTCTTGCAAGCCATAGGTCACCCTCTATGACCCAAGTAACCCATAAATGGTACTTGGACTTACTGGAGGCCCTCACCATTCAACCCAATACCATATTTATGGGTGACGTCAACCACTCCACTATAAACCAGTATACTTACATGACCTTGAACTTACATGCCCAGAGATTCCTGGAACTTGTAAACACAAAACACCCTAGACCAGATAGTTCATATGCCCAATAGGAGTGCAAACATGCCCAATCTGGTACTCGCAAACATGGAGGAATGGTGTATTGCCCTATTATAATGCTCTCTCTGGAAAGGTCAGACCACAAAGCTGTCTCCTTCATAATAGTATTCAGTTTTGCCAACCCAGCTAACCCTGTAACATTTAGGAAAATTTTTAATGTAACTTTCCTACTACTAAGTGATAACCTGTCACAATTTCAAGCCTCCCCAAATCCTGAGAACACAGATGCCTATTCAGAATTGTTCACAGAAACCCTGTACAGTCATGATAATAAATGCATAAAGAGAGCTGTGCCTATGAGAAGAAAGCCCAGAAGAAAGTCAAAAAACAAACCTCCCTGGTGGAATCCAAATATAAACAGGCTATACAATGAAAAAAAGTTACAGTCAAGATTAGGAAGCACTACATGCAGCATGATAAAAACACTATCATCAATATAAACAAACAATTACAAGGGCAAATGAAGTCTACGTAAGCCAAATGTGAGGTAAAGATAGCCTCCCTAGACAAAGGACAACCACAAGGTTTTCTTTAGCTATGTCCGAAACATCAAAGGTAGCACACAGCAGTGTGCAGAACTGATTGTAAATGTTGTCACCTACACAGAGCTGGAAGATGCAAAAAATCTGCAGTCCAACAAATTCAGCTCCAGTTTTACTCCCCTGTTCCCCAGCCACTCCCCAGGAAAAGCCATGAAACTGACTCCCCCTACTATCATTAGGAAGCAGGTCCTTCATATGGTCTTTAAGGCCAAAAACAGTGCATTGACTGGGCCCACTAACATCTAATCTAAATAGCCTGAAACATGACCTATCAGGATCACTGGAGTCATTGTTTAACTATAGCCTCCAGAAAGGCTTTGTCCCTTATAAATAGAGAACTGTGACAGTCATCTCTCTGCACAATGATGGGCCATCAATGGACATCCTGGAACTACAGACCCATAAGTCTGTCTTGTCTCATTTGCAAAGTCATGGAAAAAATTATCATGGAAATAATTAATATGGTATAAATACCACCCCAGGTCTCCCCTCTGAAAATAGGCTACTTGTCTAATGGAATGTACCCACTCAACAAAGGAAAAAATAAACTAGTAAACAACTAAATAAGTACATAGAAATCAAATGCCAGATCCAAACCAGTCTGATTTTGTCAAAGGCAGATCATGCCCTCAACATGGTAGACTTCTTTCAGAAGGTCACCAAGGCAATAAATTATGTCAAAATGGTGCATACTGCCTACCCTGACCTGGCTAAGGCACTGGATACAATGCCCCACTTGGACATTGTAAACAAACTCACAGAGATAGTCATAAACCCATGTGTTACACATTGGATAGCCAGTTGCCTCTCAGATAGAACCCATACATCTAGGCTAGGGGACACCACCATCACAAAGAGGCCAGTCACTAGTGGAGGCCCTCAGGGCTCTGTGCAGGGTCCGCTCCTTTTTTGGCATCTACTTCTTAGAAGTCAAGGCCAACATCATGGGCCTCTGGCTGACCAACTTTGCAGATGACTGAAAACTAGGAACAGTCATAAACTCCCCCAAGACACTCACATCCAACAGGAAGAACTAACACAGACAAATGATTGGCACCAAAGCCACAGCTTAAAACTCAGTGCCAGGAAACATTATCAGTACCCTTTGGGAAGTCAGCCACCCTAGGAAATGAGCTCATCAATACAACACCCATAAGAGTAGAGCCAGTAGTCAGGGATTTTTGGTACGCATGTAGATGGTAACCTGGCTTTCAACCAACATGTGTCTAATGTAGTAAGGAAATCATTCTATGTTGCTCAACTTATAAGAAAAGCCATGGCATCTAGGTCCAAGGAAGTCATTCTCCACTGTATTCAGCCCTTGTCAAGCCCATCATTGAGTACAATTCCCCCTTCGGTATGTATTTGACCAGGCACATGCAACAACTGGAACATCCGCAGAGGTTCCTCACTAAAATAATACAGGATGTAAACAGCATGTCCTATTAAGATTGCCTCAAAGCCCTATCAATATACTCTGTTTCCTACAGAGTGTTGACAGTCAATCTATGCCTGGCATGCAAAGCATCCTTAGATTCCACTCTGATGGACCGTTTGCATATCCAGAAAACAAATAGCTTCAGAATTACTTGATCTATGGATTTAAACTTTGCTTGCAACATTATTAGGATGTGTTGGAGGGACAGGTGTGTGTGTGTCTCAGAGAATTTCCCTTTTCTGGGACAGACTTCCCATCTATGTGAAGCAGAGCTGTTCCCTAACTCTATTCAAGACAAAACTAGACAGGTGGATGGGAAATTGGAAAAATATCCCAGGCCTAGCAAATAAATCTCTAATGGATGAAGGTAGCCAGTAAATCTTGTATAGCTTACTTATACTCCTTAAAATAACCTCTTTGGCACATAAACTTGCGGGATACAGTTAGGATACCAGAGGCTTATAAAGGCCTCAGTGGTCATTAGCCTAGTATATAGCTATGTATGAACCTATGTGTGTGTGTGTGTGTGTGTGTGTGTGTGTGTGTGTGTGTGTGTGTGTGTGTATGAAGTTGTACAATTTTGGCAACAGTGCTTCTAGACTGATTTAGCATCTGTAACTGACAGCTGACTTTTTGTCTTCATATGAAAGCTGAACTTCCTTGTGTAATATATAGACAATGTAGATCCACAACAATGTACCCATAAATGGTTCAAATGTACACATCAGTAATTTGTGCAGAAGGAAATGGGCCAGACACTGTAGCTCAGTGATTAAGGTGCCTGCCTCACATATTAAAGTTCTAAGGTTCAAACCAAACCTCTTGTTTCTGACTGTGAAAAATAATATCAATATTCTATATGGAGTTTCTCCAGCTACTTCCTGAAAAACATAGTGGCCACACTAAAGTACCCATATGTATTGCATTTAGACTTGACTTTGTGGCCTGAGTTATGACTGAAAGAGATCCCCTTACCCAGTTAATAAACAAAGACATTAAACTAATATACTGTTTTTTCAGCAATACTTAGACAGATGTTGCCACGTGAATATACTGAACATCTTAACTAAAAAAAAGTAAGAGTACTGCAAAGTTGTCCCTGGAGCATTATGATCCAGTGTTGGCTAGATAGGAATTTCAAGATCTGAATGTCTCCAAGCCCATTAAGAAAATTGTTTGTTCCAGTATTTCAAAACTTTTAAAAAAGAACCCACACCAAGCTGACAAAAACTGATGAGAAAGAGCATATGGTGTGCAGTTTTAGAAAGGAGAAAAGCAATACATGTAAAAGAATCAGTACAAACAGAAATGTGCAAATAAGTGAACTTTATGCTTTGTTTTTTATTAGCAAAATTCAATAACTTAAATATGCATTTTGCAGTTACACTTGTGATTTTCTTTTACATAAACTGAAAGGCAGATTAAGCAAATGGTTGTTTTTGTTCCTGACAGAGACAATAGAACAATTAACATGATGTGTTGTTAACTCTTATTAGTGAGCACTTTCAAGCAGGCTGTGCCAGTATCTCTATTTTTGGCCTTGTATATAAAGGGCTGTATCTCTGAAACAGTTTGGCAGAGTCTGATTAAAAGTTCACAGAAATGCACTAGGGTAAATACCTATGAAGGCTACTTACAGAATACATGAATAAAAATCACAGGATGTCACATAGTTAAAAAATAATAAGTATCGTAATACTATAGAAAACTTGTGAAACTGGATTTCCAAAAATAAAGTAAGTAGTAACATCTACAGATATGATAGAAAATACTAGCTGCTGTGAGACTGCAGTACCTCAGGGCTGTTAAATAGTTAGACTTCACAGCCAATAGAGTTACTTTTTCAAGGGAAAGTGATCACAGGATTTTTGTATTAAGTTATAGTGGCGGGGAGTGAAGCCTTCATTTTGGAAGTGCCAGTGGCCAAGTTTCCTACAAAAGCATATTACTCCTGTTGCCTATAACATGAACTTGCAGTTAATTAATTCACATTTGTTAAACATTAGACAGTGGTGTTCATTAAATATTACATACAATCTACAATATGTTTAATTCTTTGTACAGGAAGGTTTTATTGATCAGAAAAAATATTGAAGTAGTTTAGTGCTGGTGTTGAGTATTTATATTCTCTTTCATCATCATCTTCATCATCATCAACCCCCTTTTTCCCATTTTCAACATGGAGTTGGAGCATCATGTTAACTGTCACCATCTCTCTCTCTCTCTCAGTTCAATGCCACACTCCTACCTTCTTTGGCACTTATGCCTAACTGTCACAGATCCTCTCTCACACAATCCATCTCGCTCACACACTCCATCCACCTCTTTGCTGGATGTTCTTCACCAGATTGTCTTCTGCTTTTTTGCACTTGTGCCTGAACCACTGTAATCTGTTCTCTTTGATTTTGTTCTGCAGTTGGAGCTACTTTGGCTTCTGCTCCTGTGTCCTTATTTCTTCATCTGTCCCACAGTGTGCAACATACCACCCATCTCAGGCACTGTATTTCCATCACCTCTAGGTTCCTTATCTGTTCTGCCTTTACAGCCCAGGTTTCTGTACCATACAGTAGTACTGGTCACATCACTGTTTTGTAGACCTTTCTTTTCAGTCTGCGGTGGAGGTGCTACAGTAGCGTTGTCGCCTCACAGTAAGACGTTGTCCTGTTCGATTCTCAGCTAGAGCGTTTTCTGTGTGGAGACATGCGTGAATGGGAGTACCTCAAAGGTTGTGCATCAGGGCTGGCAACTCTCCACGTAAAAATCTACTGCCAATCATTAGCGGACTGGAGTTCTGCTGTGGCGACCCCTAACTGGGAAAAGCCGAAAGACGTAAACAAACTTTTCAGCATCTTTGGCATTCTTCTGTCGTACAGTACACCTGATACTCTATGCCAGTTGGCTGCAGCCCCTCTGATTCTAGCTTTGACTTCTTCATTCAGTCTTCCCTTATCCTCAACCACTCCTCGCAGATAATTGAAGCTGTTAAACTGTTGTATTATCTTCCCTTCTATCTTGATTCTCAGCTTCTTCTGATTTCCCAGTTTTGCTGCCATTACCACTGTTTTATCTGTACAAAATTTCAAGTCACGTGCCTTTAGTTTTGCATCCCATTCCCCTATCGTTTGCTGAAGTTCTAGTTCAGAGTCTGCCTGTAATGCCACATCATCTACGTACAGTAACTTTGTTGATCTGTCCCCTCTGACCTGTTTGCTAATGTAATCCATCACCAGTATGAACAGCAGTGGACTCGGAGCTGAACCCTGATGCACACCCACTCCTTCTGGAACTCCCTCTATGAGACAAAACACTGTCCATACTTGAGTCCTTGGGGTCTTGTACATAGCCTGCACTAATCCTACCAATGTTTCTGGGATTTTGAACCACCACAGAACTGCCCAAATCATTTTCTTGGGACCTTGTCATAAGGTTTCTCCAAGTTTAGGAACACTCAATTGGACTCTTTCCTTATCTCTAGCTTCTTTTCAACTATCTGTTTCACTACAGACACTGAGTCAGTTTTTACTGCATCCTGATCTAAATCCAAACTGCTTAGCTCCCATCTTACTTTCTACTACTCTATGCATCTGTTATCAATCACATCACCCTCTCCAGATCTTTCATGCAATGTGGCAGGAGTTTGATACCTCTGTACTGCTCACAGTTGTGGATGCCCCCTTTGTTTTTGTACACTGGCGCAAGTATGTCTATTTTCCCGTCATCTGAGATATGCCTTTCTCTCCACATTGCTATGAGTACCATCAGGAGTTATTTTTTCCCCTATCTCACCCAGGATCTTTATCATGTCTGCTATGATCTTATCTGAACCTACTATTTTCCCTGACTTCATTTTCGTTAGTGCTGTTCTTACTTCTTCGATGGTGGGATCCTCTTTTTCTCTCATCATAAGCTGTGTCTGGAGTAGTACAGCTTCTTTCTGGTTTTCTTCACTCAGAAGCTGCTGGAAGTACTCCTTCCATCTGCCTCTGATGTCCTGTAGACTGGTGAGCAGGTTGTTGCTGGCATCCCTTATGAAGGGTGTCTGACTGTGTTCTTTAACTTTCTGTCTCTGCCCTGATAAAGCTTCTTTGTACCCCCTACTGAGTCACCTTCCAGAAGTTGGTACAGTGCCTCTTATGCCCTGTTCTTTGATATTGCAACTCCTTTCTTAGCCTCTTTGTTAGCCAATCAGTATTCCTTCCTAGCCTGGTCAGTCTTTTCTATCTCCCACTTTTTCCTGCACTCTTTCTTTCTTTTGATGACTTCCTGGACTTCTGCATTCCACCACCAGCTTTATTTATGCATCTTATTTCCATACCTGGCTCGGCCACATATCTGTTCTGTTGTCCTGACACATGCTGTGTTGGGACGCCTTCTTCAGCTTCACCTATTTCCTCTTCTTCTTGATGTGCCAGAGCCCTGAGTAATTCCTTGAACTGTTGTGCTTTCTCTCATTTCAACTTCTAGGTCTTCGGTGTGGTCTCTGTTGACCATAGTGCCTTCTCTGACCACTGCTTGCTGCTGATTTTGGCTGCCACTGGTTTATGCTGTTTCAGTTGTTAATGTTTATCAAGGATGTATTGTTTATTTTATCTGATAAAACTACCTATCTCTCCACCTCAAGCCAGTTGTATGATATGATGCCAATATTTTTTTATGTTTTTATATAAACTTCTACTAATTAAAACATTATTCTGCATGTATTGTTCCCACAAATTCCATTTATTTCTACATAGTTTGCTTGGTTCTTTTTTAAAACTATCCCACTTCATATTCTTTTATCTCACTAACAATATTCAATATTTTAAATACAGTTGGCTTAGATTTTGATTCCCATTTTCTAGTGCTTATCTTTTTGCAGCCAATAGCATTAAACTTAAGAAGGCATTATTATGTCTAGGCAATGCAGATCCTGGGATCTAAACTAAACAAAAATACATATAACGCCAGCATTCTTGATTACCATGCTGATTGTATCTTTGATATTGTAAGTCCCTTATTTTCTTTGCCAGTTGCTCTAAATATAAAGCAGATAACAAAGAGGAAAGAGGACACAGCTGCTTGGTTCTTTTGTTCAAACAGAGCTTATCAGAGAGGAACCCTACCACCTTAAGTCTTGCCTCTGATCCTTCCTATATTTTCCTAATTAACCCTATTATTGTATGAGGAAATGGAAATGTTTGCATTGCCTTGCTCATAAAATAGCAGCTTAGTTTATCAAATGTTTTCTCTGCATCAAGAACCGCCTGCAACACCAGAGTTTTCTTACATGCTGCTTCCTTCTGGATCACCATTGTTTCATTGATGCTGTCAAATGTTTGCCTCCCCTCCACAAAACCACATTGATCCACTCTATAATCATGGTTTAAAATTAAATGGGTCTATATGAAGCTGAGTCTGATAGGTCTTTACTCTCTTTGGGTAATACAGACATCACAGCTTTCCTCCATGATGCTGATATTCACCCTCCCTCAAAATATTTTTAAACAAAACCTTCCACGTCTTTATCACCATTTTCCCTCCTAACTTCTAAAATTCCACATGGATACCATCTGTTCCTGGAGACTTCTCTGCAGATCGATCATGCACCACTGTTTTTTCCTCTTAATGCCACCTTCCTTAGCCAATATTTGTTGATCCTCATCTTCGTCTAACCTTGGCATAATCAAGTCTTCCATAAATATTCCCATTTGTGCTTTTTCTTAGTTTTCTTATTCCTCTGTTTTATGCAAATGTTCTTTAATACCTCTATGGGATGTCTGGTTATTTTTGTTATGGTGGGCTCCCTTTGTTTGCTGACAACTCTTCTGTTGCCTAAGTTATTGTGCTAAAATTTTTCTGCTTTGAAGTTATCAAAAAATAGTTGCTTAATAGCAATCTTTCTAAACTTATGCATATTACTGAAATACTCAGTTATTTTCCTTTAGCACTTTGCATTTGCTTCTCATTTTTGTTCTGTGAGATTCCCCTTATTCTGCAATATTTTAACCTTTGCCAGCCCCTCTGAATAATTCCCATTACTTCTTTACCATTTTTTCTCTTTTATTTCTACCCTGTTTTAAACTCCATTTTCATTGTATCCCACCAGCTATCCCTTCTGAATAAATCTTTGTATTCACTTATAACTCCCGAATAATTGCCTTAGCAATTATAAAATCTATTCAAGTCATTGTAGATAGTATGGCAGCTTTCTGGACAATAGATTTCAGTCAATCAAATGGATCAAAACTGTCTTTTATCTGTTTCCTGTGATTCTAGGTGTATCACATGGCCCAGCTCTCTCCTTAGCTTCAATTTTATCAGCGACATTGTGACAGATTCTGGAAATGCCAAATTTCTTAAGGATGATAATTATTCCATCACATTTTGATAGCTGATGATACTTCTCTTTGGTGCAATGTGGTTTACAGCAAGTTTACATTGCATTTCATACGTGGTCATTCTCTGATGGCATTCTCTATAACATCAGCAGAAACTAAGTCCACACTTTTTTTGATTAATAACCCCAGTCTTGGCTATACTAATTCTAATATTCCCACTAATATTATTGTAAAGATAACTCATTAAATAAACAAAAAGGGGCTACACACAAGGAGAATTCACCAGTGATAGCAAGGATCTCAATCAAACCAAGTGGCAAAAAGAAACCAGGCAAGTTATGTGAGCACATTTAGTGATCGGCAAACAATGTTACACAGTGTACCAGTATGAGTAGCAGCCATCCTTAGGTTTGGGAATTCCTGAAAAATTATGAAAAATTCTGATTGGTGGAAACCGGATTGTTCAGTCATGGACCCATCAAATATAGGGTCATTGAGGTTAGAACTGTGGTATCACCTCAAAGTCGAAAGCTCAAATGTTTCATACCATTTGCATCACAGCTTATTGGCTGTCAATTATATAACATTTGTATATGTCTTTAGCTGTTACTTTCTCAGCTAATCATGTACTATGTGCCTTCTTTCATAATCTTGTCATTACTGTGTTTAGTAAGCCAGAATTCTAAGGATTATGCATGTAACATTGCAATAACTTATACTTTACTCTGCTATCTCTCTATGTTTTCAAATCTTTTCTTATTTTGTCATATCTGATCTACTAAATGTGAATTTCTTACATTTTTAGTACTATGTCTTTCTTCTGATAGCTGTTAATGAAGCTTTTTTCCCTTGGAACTCTGCTGAAAATGAACTGTTTCCAGCAGACATTCCTTGTTAAGAAATGTAAATAAATACACAAATAAGCAAGCTGATGATGCTACAACACATTTATACTAATGTATAAATATAATATATAATATATATATAATGTATAAATATGAATATAAATAGAAGCATGATGTTTTAACACAACCTTAGCAAAACTCTAGACCATAATTTGTCACCTTAATTTAGAAATGTTGAATACATTTACCCTTTGCATGGGTTCTACCAGGTCCAGATCATATACCATAAACCCATCCACTCCAGCATTTATTTCAAAGAGCTTTAACCTATAAATCACAAAATACATTTGGTAAATAGGCTATAAGACAAATTCAATTACTAGATGTTAAGACACATTTAGCAATTAGAATAACATTAATACCTTGTACACATGCTTAGCTTTCCTGAAAATATCATCAGCTGTATTTTGTCAGTACAAACAGACCACGATTCATTCATCCCTCTCAGATTTTTGTATTTCAGAGATTATCAGTTTCACAATAGCCCAAAAACAACAGGGAGAAAAGAAATCATGAAAACCAGACCTTGGCAATTTGGAGAATTTGCCATAAATCTGGTAAATGACATTTACTAAGAAGAAAGCAGCATTATATTTTATTGCATGGTGATCTGCATGTCCTCCTTGTGTTTCTGTGGGTTTCTTCCAGGTGCTCTGGTTTCATCCCACATTCCAAAGACATGCAGTCGGTGGACTGGACACTCTAAATTGATCATAGGTGTGAGTGTGCATTCAAGTGCGTGGTATGGAAAAAACAGCTGCAACAGAGCTAGCCAGCCAGTTGTATGAACCTTCGCTCCAGATGATTTGTGCAAAAATGGGAAAAATGGTTGTAGATTGATAGGTGGATGCAGCAAGAAGTAGCTAGTTCAATTATTGACAATAATGACAATCCCCAGAGAGAGAACTTAGACCTAGGGCATAATAAAAGTGATTAGATACTGCGAGAAAGTAATAAGAAAAGGCTAGCACTCTGCTACAGTGATGCACAGATCACTGAACCATCTAAAAAAACTGTACATAGTCCTGGAGGCAATGTATCAAAAATACTTGGACAGTGTAACAGTGGTGACTGGTACACAGATGGAAGGCCAAGGGAATGAAAAACAAACTATCAGACCTACGTCTGTACTTTGTAGAGATTAAGGGGATCAAATACATGAAATACTTAAAATGTTTACTCAAAACTAATGCATATGGCCTTACTTACAATGCAAAGAGATATCTGAGAGGGCAATGAGCATATTATAAGATTAGATGTAGGGGTAGTTAGAAATATGAGCAGAGTTACATCTTCTTGAAAGGCTTCTGAAGAGCAAGAGCAACTATTCTAAAGAAATCATAGATTTGCAAGTGGCAAATTCATTTACGTGTAAGTACAAGAGACAAAAGGGGATACTATCAACTGCTTGTTGGGAAACAAGTGAGGTATGCTATATAAACCTAGGTGGGTGAGATGGATGTAAGTAGCTGTGTGCATAAGTGGAAGGCTCACTAATCCTTTGTCAGTAAGCCAAAACTGCAGCTAAGCTTACACAGCATGTAAAGTAATGCTTTTATGAGATTATTTGATGATGATTTGCTTGTTTTAAAATAACACTGGTTGACACTTTACCATAGGTTTGCAGTCTGTATGAAATAAAGACCAACTATTAAATTTCATACTAAGTTCTGGGTTAGTTGCCCATCTTTTTCAAGACTAAAAACGTTACTCTTTTTATTTTATAGTCTTTTATAACATGAAAAATGATAAATCACTGCAAACTGTAAATATGCTCATCTTCCTATTGTAGTTCATCCAATCTTGAATACAAATTGATAAGCTATCTGGCTATACTGATAATTAAATCTTGGAGATGTACTGCAGTCATGTTAGCTCAGCAATAAGTCGACTTTCAACCCTTGACTGTTAAAGCAGAGATATCCCAAGCATTGATCACTGTCCATCATTTATACTTATGAGGAGGAAGAAAAAACACAACAGCATGGATTAAGCAGGAGAAGGAACAGAAGAGTGCCAAGACCATTACTGCAGATTGTGGATAACTGTACCACTACAAGTGCAGGGCATGGATTGGGGGATAAAAGGTGAGAAGAAGGATGGAGCATGGAGAGGCAACAGTTTCACTTAGAGTGTCTGAGCCACTAAATTTAATTTTTATTAGCAATGATAGATGAACAGCAATCAAAGAAATCCAGTGGGAGACTGGGGCTCAGTGTTCCCTGTGTTCCATTTCAACAAGATAGATATGGACAGGGTTGATGGAGCTGAGTGGCAGAATATATACAAACATATTACTGATGTAAGAAGAGAACAAGCAGGATGACGGCTGGTGGAGGTGGCTCCATATTGAAAGTGCAAGACCCGTTATTGTGAGTCTCACAACTGTGAAAAAATAAAGTGCTGATGGCATAGAAGTACAATCAATATTGAAAAACATTGAACTACAATGAATACTGAAACACACTGCAAGGCACTGCAGCATTTTTGCAGAATTGGTCAATATGATGAATACATATGGAAAGTTTCACATAAGGAAGTGACGGTAAAAGACCAATATGATGATAATATGAGTTGTCAGTGTACTGGAAGTGGTGTAGTTCATACCACAAACTCCCCTGCGACAGAATGAGTAACATTAGCAACAATAAAAAGTGGAACATGGAGTAATATTCTGCATCTGGAATTGACATCTGGTGTGCCTGTAATAGATGTGAACCTGCAGAATGCAGTTGGGAGTACTGACTGTTGGGCAGTATGTTCAATACCAATCAGACAAAAGTACTGAGTGAATTATTCACCTCTGTATTTATACAGGGTAGCACAGTGGTACAACAGTTAGCACTGCTGCCTTACAACTCCAATTCAGTACCTGGTTTGGGTGCATTTTGTCTGGAATTTGCGTGTCATCTGTGTGTTAGCAGTAGGCTTGGCCTTGGTCTTCGGTTCCCTCCCATGTTTCAAAGACACACTGATAGGAAAATTGGCAAGCCTTTATATTTTCCTTAGTGTGTGTGTGTGTGTGTGTGTGTGTGTGTGTGTGTGTGTGTATGTATGTGTGCGCGCGCATATGCATTCCATGATTGATTGGGATCCCATGCAGGATTGGTTCTTTTGCCTTATGTCTGTTGCTCGACATGAAATACACCAACTTCTCTGTGACCCTGAATAGGTTAGAGCAGGTATCAGAAAATAACTGAATGAAGTCAGAAAAGAAATAATACATTTATACAGGAGCTGCAAAACAGTGTGCACTGTGCCAGCATGACAAGACATAATATTTGTGGATGATGAGAAATAAAAATATGGAGGAGTGACTTAGGAAGAGGAGAAGGAATTAAAGTGCCTTCAAGTTGGGTGTATTCTTTTCAGCTAGCAGTTGTATAAAATGCACATCCTTGCTTCTGTTGTATAGCCATGGCTGCCAAATCTTGGGAGCACACTATTTATTTATTTATTTATTTATTTAATATTTGTTCACTGGGTAAAGGGACTGGACTATGGACCATTATCAGCCATGATCCGAGCTCAAGGAGCAGAAGATACAACACAGTCTTTCAAGTCAACAATATTACATACAAAATGTGTACATAGCAAAATTTAGAACATAATGGTATGGCTGCATGCAGAAAGATTAAGATTAAAAGATCCAGTTAGAGTACATTGAGAAAAGAAATGTACAAAATGGACAAAGGAGAGAATTGCATTCTGACTCTCTTTGTGAGATTTTATTTATTTATTGATTTTTTTTTACTGGAGAGTCCCCCTGAGCCAAAGTTTTTTTTTTTTCAGGGAAAGACTGGGGTTGTATCACATGCCCATACAACACAATACAGAAGCAAATGAGATGCCATTTATGGCAAAATATTTAGTGTAGTTGTGTAATAATAATTAAATGTGTATCACTGGCAAATCGTTAGTTAAATATGCTACACTAATTTATTACTGCATTTTGAGGAACTTGTGCAATGAGAATGCACACATTAAATTCTGAAGCAATGTTAATAGTTGATGCAAAAAGAGACTGATATGATTTATTCAGAGGGCTATATATAATTGTTAGTGTATATTAAGCATTAAACAACGTGCTTAAGTAGTTGAATAAAGTGCTGATACCAGAAGGTACATTCATTAGCCTTAATTTTGCCATGCAGTACTGTTTGAGGTTGGAAGTGCATATGATCTAGGGCTAAGGCTGCCCTTCATCATGATAATAGGAATTCAAAATAGAGTCATGGATGCAAGACTGTATAAATGGAAGGAGGACTCTGGTTAATAGTGATATTAGGTAAATAGATTTGATACAGAGGTGTAGGAGCATGTTACATGATAATATGAATGTTAAACTGGAGAGGCACAAGGGTAGAGAAGAGGATGGAGTACATGTGCAAGACTCAGAGATGTGAGGAAATTCCTGAACTGTAAGAAACAAGATTTTCATCAAAAAGTAAATTAAAAAAACTTCTATTTCAATTCTGCCTAAATATATTAATTTGCACTTAAGTGACCCAATTGGTGATAGCTTGCATTTTTCTGCTTTTCCCATGTTTTATCCAGAAAAGTTATCTGATTGCATGTTTTAGTTTGTTCTGGGACCTCAGTCTTATAGCTTCATCTGCAGTTGTTAGAAGATTGTGTTTATACATTATATTGCATTTCTGTCACCATAAGTAAAATTACTTTTAAAAGCTAGCTGTTTGTATTTTGAACCATCTGAAGCCTAACTCTTGTAGTTTCATTCACAGTTGTGGAAGAACTGTGAACTACTGCCAGATTTAAGCCTTGTTTAGTCATTTATTACTGCATTTTTCTATAAACAGTGTAACTGGTAAATTTACATGGTAGAAATACAGTAGTGAGAGTATTGTATAGTCTGTTCCAAGATTGCTGCTTCATTGCTTTTACAGCTATTTATATTCCAGTTTTGCTGCTAGAGTCTTATATTCACTTATTATTTATCTGCTTAAGTTTGCATTTCAGTGCCTTTCTGTTCCCATGTTATTTGTGTCTGCCCCAGCCTGCACTGAGACATTAAGCTAAAGTTTTTGAAATGCTAACCTATCTGGAGCAGTAGGACTGGAGCTTCAATATTGGCTTTATTTGAGTAGCTCTCTCTCTAACTAACCTGCTTCTTGCAATTCAATTTTTTTTCCCCAGCCCTCTCATCTTTTTCCTGTTGTGGTTTTTAAATTCTGTCTCTCTGCCCCTCCCTCCAATAGTAATCTGACTTCCAAAGTTCTTCCCTCTCCTCTTTCATTGTTGTCTGTTGTGTAAGCTATTTAAGTACTTTTGCCACTCATTTTTTCCACAGATCCATGATACTGAGTGTTCCCCCAGCAAACCAATCTCTTGAGAAAACCTACTTTACTATAAAATATCTCCTGCTCAATTTCCCCAAGCTTCCATTTGCTTGGAGCCCTTGTCACACTATGAGAGTATCCTGAATTAATCCTGCTCCATCCTTTGCAGAAAAGAGATTTATTTTATTATTTTGCATTTTGATTAATTAATTTATAGTGCTTCTGCTTTATTTTTATTTGTTGATTTTACACTTTAAATAATTTAAAAAGTCCCTAAAGATAGTTTGTTTAAGTTGTTTTATGGTAGCATTACACTCTCTAGCAGTCTTTTTTGTATTTTTATATGAAGAGGACTGGGATAGTCCACTTAGTGGCAGTAGGTGGTGGCCTGATCTGTATGATTTGGGAAACATAAGAAAGCTGTATGTTTAGCCATTCTGTTGGCCAGAGGATTTAGAAGCCAGTTTCCTGTGTTTTAAGTGTTTATATAAAATTGGAGGATCATACCATGGTGGTTAGCACTGGCTTGTATAGATGCAGACATCTAAAAACCAAATTTTCCCTTTAAAACCACATCTGAAAATGTATCAGTAACTTGGTAAGTGTAGAGCAACTAGTTTGTGTGTTGAGTAGCACAAGGCAGCTACTTTGCATGTTGAGGAGTCTCTAACCCCAAAAGCACCCTTAGTCAGTCCACTATTAACCCCTCCTGCACCATGTGCGTGTAGATCACCCAATAAAGGACCTGACATCACTGATTTCTCAATTTCTCCACAGTCAGTTTGGTGGATATAGGTATATTGAGACAATGTAACAATTGTCTAACATTCGCTGACAACCAATTCTCAAAGAAACGTATACAGTATGTGAGAGGTGTATATACACAGTGTCTCTGGAAGCAAAACTCTTTTGAACAAGCACTCGTAATAACAATCTGCTTGTAAGAAACACATGCTACAGTCACCACACAGAGTGCACACCCACACATAGACCTACTTATGCTGAGGCACTTAAATACAATCTTCTTAAACCCAAAGAGCTCACAGACATTCCACTTGCAAAAATTATCCTCAGCAAACCTGAAAACACTGAACAGAAGCAACACCTAACCCTGCATATACAACCACACCCAGTGCAGCCTCAATTACCAAGCCCATAAGGCTCACAAGACTCTAATCATAAGGGACTCCATTGTGTGACATTCTGATGCCTCACTTACCAGGCTTAGTATGGAACAAGTAATGGCCACTTGCTATCAGGGGCCAGGATCTGCCAAGTTAGGCATGTACTCAAGCCATTGCACCAGAGGTGCCAGTAAGATTCAGTCAAAGTCCATGTAGGTAAAAGACATGAGGCATCCCTCCCTAGACTATATGAAGAGAGATGTTATAGAGCTCTCACACTATGTGTCACAGGCTGGTGTGTGCCTAGCATTGAGCAAGATTCTACTTTTACCAAGAAGAATGCAAACAGAAAATGATTGACTTTAATAACTGGCATAGGTTTTGGTGTCATTCTTGGGGGGATACAACATTTGTCGGATGGGAGGGCATGGCTAACAAACCACATTGCCAAGGGTGGACTGCACCTGTCCCCTCTAAGCTTTCAAATATTGGCTAAAACATTGTCCTCCCCCATACAGCCTTTTAGGCAATGCCAACTTGGCAAAATCAATGCAAGGAAATTTAAAGATGTTATTGCTCAATGCAGGAGTCTAAACAAGAAGTACTACTCCCTCCAATCTCTACTCACCTTGCAGAATGTGGACATCTGTGCAGTTACCAAGACATGGTGTAAAGCCTCAGAAAGAACCCTGGCAGTGTAAGGCTTCAATGCCTTCCACTCATTTAGACCAGCAACTGCACAAACAAGAACTAACGGTGGTACTGTCTCTGTCTCTGTCTGCATCAGTAACAAGCATACTTGTAAGCTGGTTAAACAGCATGACACACTGGAGTTGCTCCATGTCCAGATTACTATAGACAAAGTCCCATACCATATCCTAGCAAGCTATGCCCTGTTAGTCTCACGAAACCCATGCTCAAACTTAGACCTAATTGAAAACACTCACCATGCAACCAATACCATACTCATGGGGGACTTTACTTAACCCTGTGTAAACTGGGAATCCTACACAACCCAAATTTTTCAGGTGCAGAGACTAGACATTGTAATCACAGAATCCTACACAATTCCAAACGTACAGGTGCAGACTTGACTTTGTAAACACAAACACCCTGGACCTGTAATTGTATATGCCTACTAGAGGTACAAACATATTGGACCTGGTACTCACAAATATGGGAGAAAGCTACAGCTCCCCACCCCACTTTGTGTCCTCTCTAGTCAGGACTGACCATAAAGCATTCTCCTTTGAAATAACCCCAGCAAACCATGTAACAGTTTGAAACTACTCCAAGGCAAACTACCTTTCAATAAATGATAAACTGTCAAAATTTCAAACCCCTTAATCCCAGATAACACATCAGTCTATGTGGAATTATTCAAAAAAACTCTGTACATCCATGTCAGTGATTACACAGAGGCTGCTGTGTCTACTAGAAGTAAGCCCAAAACTGACTAAAAACAAACAACCCTGATGGAATCCAAAATTGAACAGGTTATACAAAAACAGAAAAAAAAGTCATAGCTAAAATTAGGCAGTGTAACACCAAAAAGATAGCATCTCTCTCATCAAACTGAATAAACTACTTCTGAGAGGACAAATTAAGTCCAATAAAGCAAATTGAGGTAAAGATAGCACTCCAAGCCAAGTATAATCATGTTACCTTCTTTAGCTCTGTAAGAAGCATCAAAGGCAGCACACAACAATGTGACAAACTGTGGCTAAATGGAGTCATGTTCACAGAACTGGGAGACATAGCACATTTTTGGCTAATAAATTCAGCTCCAACTTTAGCCACCACCCAGCCACACCCCAGGAACAACTATTCAACTTAATCCTTCTAACTATGTATAAGTAAGGGGCAGGTCTTAGATGTACTCTCTAAGGCCAAAAATACATTTTTGCTGGACCCCAATAATATCTCAGGATGCCTTCTAAATAGCCTGAAATATGACCTATCAGGGTCACTGGTGTCACTATTCAACCATATTATCAGCAAAAGCGTTGTGCCACATAAATGGAAGACTACAGCAGTCGTCCCTCTGCAGAAGGGTGGACCATCAATGGATCCTGGGAAGTATAGACCCATTAGCCTGACTAGTGTCATATGCAAAGCCATGAAAATGATTAACAGTGACATAGAAAACCTTCAGATACTGGACCCAACCCAGTTTGGTTTCATCATAGGCAGGTCATATCTACTGATCCTGGTGGACTTCTTTAAGAAGGTCACCAAAACAATGGATGAGGACAAAACTACATACTGCTTACCTTGACCTAGCTAGGGCATTTGATACAGTTCCACACTTGGGCATTGTAAAAACTCATGTAATTAGGCATAATCCCCAGTGTAACTCACTAGATAGCCAGCTGGTACATACACAGGACCCATGAAGTTAGGATTGGACAGACAACCTCCACAAAGAGACCAGCCACCAGTGGAGTTCACCCAGAGTTTTGTGCTGGGTCCAGTCCTCTTTAGCATCTATTTTTTGGAAGTTAAGGTCAATATCAAGGGCCTCTGGCTTAACAATTTCACAGATGATTGCAAACTAGGAACAATCATAGAAACCACCCAAGATACAAATATCTTACAGGAAGGTCTAACACAGACAAACAACTGGTGCCAAAGCCATGGCTTAAAACTTATTGACAATAAATGTATAATAGTACTTTTTAGGAAGTTGGCCACCCAGGGGAAAGTATCTTATTGATATGACACCCCTAAAAGTAGACACAGTAGTCACAGATTTTGGGGACCATGTAGATAGTAACCTGGGTTTCAACCAACATGCATCGAATGTTGTAAGAAAATCATTCTATTTCACTCAAGTTATAAGTAAGGGCACGACATTTAGGTCCAGGAAAGTCATCGTGCCACTGTACTCAGTAGTCATCACACTCAACATTGAGTATAATGACCCATTCTGTATGCACCTGACCAGGCATATATAACAATTGGATGGTCCATAGTGATTCCTCACAAAAAGAATATAGGGTGTAAACATAATGTCCTATGCAGATCGCTTCAAAGTCATATCTCTATACTCTGCTTCATACAGACTGCTGAAAGGTGATTAATGTTTGGCATATAAAGCCTCCTTGGATCCTACTCTGATGTACCTTTTGCATATCCATAACATGAACAGCATCAGAACTACTAGATCAAAGGATTTACACTTTGCTTGCAACTTAAATAGAACATGTTGGAGGGACAGGTACGTATTTCAGAGAATTCCCATTCTCTGGAATAGGCTTTCAGTCATGTGAAGCAGAGCCCTTCCCTATCCTTATTCAAGTCCAATGTAGACCAGTGGGCGGGAAATCAGAAATTCACATTTGGTCTGACATCTATGTCTCTGATGGAAAGAGGCAGCTATTAAATCATGCCTTAATTTACATACACCCCTTAGAAAACTTCTAATGCACAATAACTCGTGGAATACATTTGCATTTCATGGCTGGCTCCTAAAAGCCCCAGTGGTCATTAGTCTGGTATACACCTATGAAGCTATGTATGTGCCTATGTATGTATAGAAAGCAATGTAACCATAATGTGCTTACACTCATTGACACAAAGTAGATAACTTTAAATGTTAACTACATGGATGAGTTTCTGATGTCAGGTAGGAGGGTGAGACATAACTTTGATGAACAGACACTAATAGCTTTCGCCCCTGAATATTTGGATTTTCTGAGAATGACCAGTAAAAACCTGTCTGATAAATTAAAGTTTCTTGTAGGGACCCAGAGTTAAAATAGATTTCAGAGATGTTTGCTTGGATGGTGGAACTGATTGCATGTGGTACAGAACTTATGGCAGGCCAGTCTGTGGTTCATTCCTAGCCACTGCTGCTTGTAAAGAGAATGAAAGAGAAAGAGAGAGAGAAAGAAAGACCAACAGACAAAAAAAGAAGTTTAAAGAGCTAGAGAAGGATGTAGCTGTGCTCAGGCATACTTGTGCCAGTTGCAAACCTTGTAGTATAGTGGCAGATCATGGCTGGTTTATCCTATTTCTGCTGGCTTAGAAGAGCAAGGACACCTGTGTAACAGAACAAAAAGGACTCCAGGATAGAACCGGTCATTCTGCTGCCTTTTAGGTTTCTGAGACAGTCCCTGATTATACCAAGTGCTGTCAGTGATCCTAGTTTCCTGTAGGTCTTGGAAGCCATCTAGCTTACATTCTTACTATGTGAATGCTTTTAGTCTAGGGGATTGCCTTTGAGTATTTGATACTGGTCATGTCTTGTCTCTTTCTTCCATTTGAGGATTTAATTTCATGCAAAGATGCTAAGTCCATGGTCTACTTCTGTCTATTAAAACAAAGCACTTTATTCTTACAGTCACTGAGATATAGGTTTATATTCCTAAGCCATGCTTCTTTGACCAAGGTTATCCCCAAATGAGAAGATGTTTGTTTTATTGCCTTCTGTGAGTTTACCACTAAATATATATATTCTTACACAGGGAAACTAGGGGAAACAGTGAGACTGGCTGGCTTAAGGAGTCTCTTTGTACAAAGGAGGGGGAGATTTTTGGTAGCTGGCACACTTTTGAACTACTTGCTGAAGCAGACAGTTGTTTGTAGGTGTGTGCGGCTTTAGATGATGACCTTTCAGAAGAGACTCCTTACACCGGGTGCTTGACTCCATCTCAGAAGAGTTTGAAACTGTTAAATGTAGTCTAATGAAGTTATCTAAAGTAAGCCATCCTACCATTTTTGGTTGCAGTTTTGCATTTGTTTTTAGGTGTCCTTTTTAAGCATAAATAACAGCCAAGCTTCATTCTTAAGAAGCACACCAGTTGCACCTTTAGCAAGTTATCATTTGTGACATAGGTAAACTTACATTTACATAACAGTAATCAAACCATATTAACAAGTTTGTAATAGTCTCCCACAAATCAACTAAAATCAGTATTACCATAGAGTTGCAATAAGTGCTCGAACATATTGCTATTAGAAGTTTGGCAAAAGGTATCATATCACTATTAGAAGTTTGGCCATATAACGAAACCAGAGGAGGCACAAACCAAGGGTGTTTGAGCCCTTATTGGAACTCTATGGTAATACTGATTCATATTAACTAGTTGACATTTTTAAACATTATAAATCACATATAATCTTCTGCACAATATAATCAATTCAACATAACACAAGTTGTTCAGTTTCCACCTTCTCTTAAACCTCATTCTTCCTCCAAAGCATTTTTCTGAATGTGTTGTTCCCAGAATTTCCAATTTTTCTATGTAATGTATTCCTACCCTTTTCTAAAGATTCAACTTCCTATTCTTCTCTGTTAGTTTTCACTACTTCAAGTAAAGCAGGTTTAGACTTTGATCTCCATTTTCTAGTCATTGCTCTTTGGAAGCCACCAGAATTAAACTTAACAAAGACTTACTATGCCTGGGTAATTCAGATCCTATATCCCAGCTCAAAAAAAATAATTTCCTTAGTTACATTCATTTGTTCACCCTGTACTCCTGACAGAGTCCTCTGTAGAGAATTTTTAAAGTGTGCAAACTGATTACACTCTGAAAACATATGCTCCCAGGTACCCCTTTTTTCCACTTTACACCTCCAACATTTGCCATCTACCTGAGGAAAAAATTCTTTAGAGTTTGCTTGGGGTATAAAAATACCTTTGCAAATACTTTCAAGCAAAAATCCTACATCTTCTAGACTTTGTTGCATGTTTGGGAGCCATACGTGTGTCCCCCTTGTTTCTTTGTGAATTGCTTATCTAATCTCTCTTCCCAATCTTTCCTGACCTCCTCGGATTGATTCCTATATTTATCATGCAATATTTTATATGCCCTACTATTCATCCCTTTTTAACAGCAACTTCTGTTCTACATTCAACTAAAAACTTACTCAAACGAACCAAGAACCAAATAGACCTTGGAAAACACACTGGAGCCAGTATGAAATCACCACAATAATACCAAAACATGAAAGTTGCGATAAAACACAAAACTTTATAGTACAATCCAATTTAGCACTTTCGTCAGAATATAACAATAGACTTCTCCAGAATTAATAAAATACAAACCAAGACACTGTTAGAAATACATTTGAATAAATCACGATGCCCCCAACCAATAGAAACTCTCTAAATCATTACATCACATTAAAGTCATCATACAAAACTGTTCTTAAAATTAATCTATATAACACTATCATATAAATCTTGAGATATCACAAACATCAAAAAACATATTTAATACCATATCTAACATAAACATGTAATGAATAAAAACCATAAAAAAAATAACTCAATAACTCAAAAGATACTTTACCTACTCTATAAAATGTCACAAATAGTACCCTAAATCTTGTAAGAATGTAGTTTAAGATAGCTAGCAATGCTAATACTGTCATTGAGACCAGGGGGTATATAGGTTCTTAGGTTGGTATTAGGCTATTGGCCCTAAGGCCTATGCAAGCCTAGCCATAACAATTCCCTGGAAATTTTTGCCCACAGTATTTACTTCTCTGGGCCCCTGTCTAGCAGGGCGACTGACATGATCCCCGGGGTGAATTTCCTATCTCCCATCCAATCATCAAGGTTCGTTTTGAAGAGGGCCAATGAGGTGCTCTGCTTGACATGTATGGGCAGTCTATTCCAGAATATGGGGAGTCTCTGGGTCAGGAACCTATCCCTCAAGCATGCTTTGTTCATTGTGATGATAAGGTTTAGATCCCTGGAGCATGTGGCTCTGAGGGACTGGGATTTCTTTAAGTGGAGCATGTCCAACAGCTCAGGATATGACATGGCCTTGTATGTTAAGCAGAGATCGCCTCTGAGTTAGACGATATGCCACAGAGTATAGCTGGAGTTTTTTTAGACGGTCAGCATATGGCATCTGCTTTAGGCCTTTGATTCTTTTAGTGAGGTATTTCTTTGGCCTTTCCAGCTGTTGCAGATGTCTTGTGAGGTACATACCAAATGGGGCATTATACTCTATAATGGGTCTAATGAGGGATGAGTACAGTGGGACAATGACCTCCTTTTTTCTGGATAAAAAGCCCTTAGTGATGAGGTGTGCCACGTAGAAGGATTTCCTGACTGTTGTGGCGATGTGATTATCGAAAGTGAGACCACTGTCCACTTGTGTCCCCAAGTCTCTCATCACACTTTCAATGTTTAGTGTCCTGCCACCTATGTGGTAGTTCATGGGTACATGTTTTTTTCCAAAGGGGATGACTATACATTTCTTGGCATTAAGCTTGAGCCCATGGCTCTGGCACCAGACATCTGTTTCTTTATGGCCCTTTTGTAGAATATCCACATCATTTGGGGATTCAGTAATGGCTCCCAGTTTGCAGTCATCTGCAAACTTTGTTAGCCAGAGTCCCTTAGTGTTGGCCTGTACTTCAGAGAAGTAGATGCCAAACAAGAGTGGTCCCAGGACCGAACCCTGAGGTACTCCACTTGTCACTTGTCAGGAGCTGGATTTGGAGTCGGCTACTTTTACAGTCTGGGTTCTGTCAGTAATCCAGTTGGAAACCCATCGAGTGACGTAGGGATTTATGCCCAGCTTAGTAAGTTTATTTATGAGTCAAGAGTGGGGGATGGTGTTGAAGGCCTTGGCGAGGTCCAGATAGGCTGTGTGGACCTCCTTACCCTCGTCCACAGCTCTGGAGACCGATTCAAAGAAGTCAATCAGATTCAGGAGACAAGATCGGCCCTTCACAAACCCAAACTGGGTGGGGTCCAGTGGTCTGGAGGTTGCCAATGTCTTTGTTTATAAGTTCCATGATAATGCGTTCCATGCCCTTGCAGATCAGGCTTGTCAGACTGATGGGACGGTAGTTCCCGGGATCCAAGGTGGATCATCCCTTGTGGAGCAGGATAACTGTAGCTGTGCACCACTCAGCGGGTGCGAAGCCTGAGGTGAGGCTATGATTAAACAAGACACTTAGGTGGGGTGCCAGTTCATTTTGTAGTTCATGTAGTACGTAGCCTGGGATGTCATCTGGTCCCATGGATGCTGTATTCTTAGCTTTGGAGAGTGCTGTTTCTACTTGTGTGGCTGTGATTATCAGAATTTGGCAATCTTTTGGTATTGAGATGGGCCCTTTAGGGGGTGAGAGGGGAGTGAAGTTGGCACTAAATCGATCTGCCAGGATATTGGCAATATCCTTGGGATCAGTATATTTAATGCAATTTTGTTGTAGCTCAGAGCAGATCTGAGCATTGCCATTTAGATTCTTGACATAACTATAGAATGCCTTGTGGTTGTCTTTGGAATCTTTGGCAATTTTATTTTTGTAACAAGCTTTTGAGGATTTTATGAGGGATCTCAGCTTCTTACTGAGGCTGGTGAGGGAGTTTTTTGCATCCTGGGATTTTCCTCTTTTCTGCAACAGTTTCTTCCTTCAGTTGTATAGTTTGTTTATAGCAGGGGACCACCAGATTGGCTTCATTTTTTTGGAGAAGAGCATCTTGGTTCTATTTGGGATGGCACGATTCATGCACACGAGTGGATGTGCTAGTACAGTGCCTTAGTGTAGGATTCTGCAGTCGAACTTCCAGATCCTGTCTGCGTGGGTGTTGTGAAGTTTGTCACTTCTGACTTCAGTAGCATGAAGTTGGCTTTGGAGAAGTTTTTTAAGGAGGTTTCCTTACTGGGGGGTGGGGGTGGGATGTGGATGTCAAGAGTGATTTGCTTATGGTCAGACCTGACCAATGAGGGGCACCTTAACTCTTTGAATTCCAATAAATCCGCCCAAGGACCTCCCCTGGGATCTCTGTTTACTCCATCAATGACAGTAAACTTAAACTCGTGGGAGGAGTGCTTTTCTAAGTGCCTATACAGTGCATTGTTGGTGTTAAGATTTCTCGTATCCCTTGGATGCTCATAGACACGCTCCTTAAACTTTCTTTTTGTTTTACCTATGTAGAAACTGTCACACTGTGAGCATAGAGCCACATACACCACCCCCATTGAACTACAAGTATAAAAAACATTGATTTTAATGGTCACCTGGTTCACCCTGACTTTATCTGTATTCAAAATAAAGGCACATTATGAACACTGTCCACACTTTCTCGTGCCTATTTTCCTATTAGTCAGAACAACTCAGTGGTTCATCTATAATAAATTGTTAACAGTATAACCTCTTTTAAATACAATCTGAGGGTCAGCACCCAACTTTAGCAAAGTGTCATCCTGCCCACATAAAATATTCCAATTTTTAAAAATAATGTTTTGAATGTGTGCATGATCCGTGGTAAACCTCTTAACAAAGTAACAAACATAATCATTTGCTAAGTTGCTTTTATTCAATCCAGAATTTACAATAGTCACAACTTCTAAGTTGTTAAGAATAGGAACAAGGTTTGAAAACGCATGTTTTTGCCAAATACATAGAGTTTATGTTAAAAGATATATTGAAGTGTGAAAGCCACCTTTGTATTGATTCATGGCATTTTTTAGAGAAAATTAATAGTTTAGATTATGATGAAAACACTACTTTTTTAACTGTTGATGTGGTTAACTTGTTTAATTCTATCCCGCCCAATTTAGGGATAGAATGGTTTGAGGAATTTCTTTTCGATACTCGTCACTTTGATAACAATGAAGTGAGGGTTTCATTACCCTTATGTAATTAGTTCTTAAGAACAATTTCATTTTTTTTCCAAGGTGAATATTTTTTGCAGAAGTCAGGCATTGTTATGGGTGCTGTGTGTGCACCCATTTTGCCAACATTGTCATGCTTGTATGGGAAAAGACATTTCTTTTTCCTTCTATGTTCAACAAGTGGAAGCTACATCTCCGTTATATTGATGATTTATTTTTTTATGGACAGGTGACCATGATGAAGTTTCTGACTTCACAGTCTACATCAACAGTACCACCAACTTTTTAAAATTCACTAATATGCAGGCACTCTGAGAGTATTAATTATTTGAATGTCAGCATCAAAAAAGACTTAGATAAACACCAGTTTGTGAGTGATTTATTTAGGAAACTTATAGTAACAGCCTTTTACATTATCACAGTTGTCACACTGAACATGTGAAAAGGGGTATTGTGAAGGGTCAATATGTGAGGACTACACATATGGTCACTAATGAAAAAGATTTTTTAGTGCAGTATGATAAATTGAGGGAAATGTTTTTAGATAGAGAATACTGGTAGATAAGGTTATGGTGGAATTGAGAGAAAAAAGTGTACAGGGAGCTTTTGTTCCTATTCTTAACAACTTACTAAAACAATGATTGAGAAGGTCACTGAAAAACCAATCAATAAAAACAAAATGAAAACTCCAGCAAAGCTAGAACTTCCACAGAGTGACCTCCCAAACGTCTTGTATCAGAGGCTCATGGGATTAATGCAAATGATCCTTATGAACATCAGGTATTTCAGTTCATTGGCTTTTCTGAATGCCCATGACTTGTTTCATCATTTTAATGGACAATTCAGGCCAATAAAGTCAAACCCCACTAGCTATGGATATGCATATTTCGGCCTTGTTATGACCTCATCAGCACAAGCAGATTGTTTGACTAAGCATTTGAAACACAGGGTTGTTATACCCACTTGATGTCCATTATCTTTAGGGTCACTGCAAAAATATCCCAAACAACAAACTAAAACAATGAGTGAGAAGGTCATAACAAGGCCGAAATATGCATATCCACAGCTAGTGGGGTTTGGCTTTATTGGCCTGAATTGTCCATTAAAATGACGAAACAAGTCATGGGCATTCAGAATTGCCAATGAGCTGAAACACCTGATGTTCATAAGGATCATTTGCATATATCCCATGAGTCTTTGATACAAGAGGTTTGAGAGGTCACTCTGTGGAAGTTCTAACTTTGCTGGAGTTTTCATTTTGTTTTTACTGATTGTTTTTTCAGTGACCTTCTCACTCATTGTATTAGTGTGTAGTTTGGGATATTTTTTAATGACTATTTCCAGGTATTATGATACAAGCATCCCCTAGTGTTTGGCAGGTTGATCCTTTATACTGTTTTTTTTTCTTATCAACATAGGAACATACTAATGGAAACCAAAAATCCAGATAAACTGAAGAACCAATATTCTTACACGGAAACTCGATCAGTCCAAATCAGTCCAATCAAGGAACTTCTCAAATATACCATTTATTAGACACACAATTCACAATTGTAGACAAGTTGACCTAGGTTTCGTCTTGAACTTATACAGATGTCATCAGAACTAACACATCATACTGAAACCACTTCCCTTTATAACACTCCCAGGTTAATTGATTAATTACACTCCCACAAAATTAAAGACACATACCCATCAGACCATACATATACCTAAAAACATATATAAGCTAAAGCCATGAATAAAAACATACTATAATATTACATAAAAATAAACATATAAAAATATGTAAGATAAAATCAGTACAAAATGAATAACAAAATAATTTGATTTGTTAATCCAACAATATAAGTTACAAAATGTCTAGATAAAAACAAATTTTATGGCAGAAATTTTAGCCCAGTATATATCTTAACTTTAGTAATGGGGCTAAACTAATATGGTCATTAATTCCAGGATAACTAGTGGCATTTAACCTTATTTGCCACTTAGTTTCACTGGCCTATTCAAAGATCGACCTGATGCTAAAGGATATGCTTTATCAAGGACAAATCAATGAAATGGATTGTATTTGGTGAATAATTTTCCGGTAATAAGCAATATTTTTGGCATTCCTAAAATTCACAAGGGTCTGATTGATGTTTCTTTCTCTGAATCTCTTATTGTGGATGGTAAAAGGAATAAAACTTGCTTTATAAGTAAATATTTAGATTTTCATCTCCAAGGGGGGTTAAAAATGTTCAATTACATTACTAAGGACTCATGGCATTTTTATCCCAACTAAATGATGTGAGAATAGGCCCTTCAACTATTTTACTTACTATTGATGTTTGTAATTTATATTCAGTGATTCCTAATAGTATTGCGCTAGAATGGTTGGAGAATCAGCTAAATAAGATAGGGTCATTTGATCAGGATCAAATAAATGTTTTTGTATCCCTTATGGACATGGTATTAAACAACAATTTTTTGTTTTTTGAGGGCAGCTACTATAAGCAGGCTACTGGAGTAGCAATGGGGGCAGCGTGTGCCCCCGTTTATGCAAATTATGTTATGTCCTATTGGGAACAAGAATATGTGTTTCAAAGTGATTTTAATAAATTCATCCAGAAATATATGCGATTTTTGGATGATATTTTTATAATTTGGGATGGTGACATTCAGAGGTTGGAAGCATTCCTGGAATATATTAACAGTTCGGTCAATTTTTTAAAATTTACCTTTGTTTATAGTTATACTGAAATAAATTATTTAGATGTCCATTTGACAGTTGATAACAATAAAAGGAGTCTTATTTCAAATATTTATAGAAAACATACCTTTTCGAATTCTTATTTGGAATATCAGAACTGGCACCCTGACCACCAGAAAAGGGCTATAATTAAAGGGCAGATGGTCAGGGATGCCTGAATGGTTAATAACTACTTACATTTTGAAAAGGAACTAGATTTTATTACAGGAATGTTTTTGAAAAGAGGTTACCCCGAGACCCTGGTACAAGCTATTAAGGTGGAGATTATAGATAAAAGAAAGGGAGGGATTTATCAGCCCATATTAAAAAATGGTACAGACATAGATGAGTTGTTGGTTGAATTTGAAGTGAAAAAGGAAAATAAAATTAAGGAAGGTTTGTTTTTTATAACCACATATAATTGTGACACGGAATCTATGGTGAGGATAATACAGAGGAATTGGGATTTATTGAAATTAGATACTAGTGTATATAGTAAATTATGGGCCTCTCCTATTAATGTATATAGAAAGGATAGATCTTTTTAAAAACTATTAGAGGGTAGTAAGTTAAAATTGACATCTAGGTCTTGTAGGCCGGATGGGAATTTTAAGTGTGGCAGATGTAATAAATGCAAGTATATTCTTACATCAGGAAATAGGATTAAATTAGGGAAAGAAATTATATTTATTAGTAGACATTATGATTGCTATAGCAGAAATGTGGTATATTTAGCTAAGTGCAATCAGTGTCCGGCATTTTATATTGGAAAAACCTGTCGTAGACTTAGAGAAAGGATAGGGGAGCATTTGCTGGACATTAAACATATGAAAAATACTAATGCACTGGCAAGACATATTAAGATAAATATAGGTCACGAATTCCAATTTTGTATTATTCAGCAAGTTATTAAGGATAATCAAGGGCATATATTGGATGTCCATTTAGATATTAGTGAAACTAAGTGGCAAATAAGATTAAATGCCACTAGTTATCCTGGAATTAATGACCATATTAGTTTAGCCCCATTACTAAAGTTAAGATATATACTGGGCTAAAATTTCTGCCATAAAATTTGTTTTTATCTAGACATTTTGTAACTTATATTGTTGGATTAACAAATCAAATTATTTTATTATTCATTTTGTACTGATTTTATCTTACATATTTTTATATGTTTATTTTTATGTAATATTATAGTATGTTTTTATTCATGGTTTTAGCTTATATATGTTTTTAGGTATATGTATGGTTTGATGGGTATGTGTCTTTAATTTTGTGGGAGTGTAATTAATCAATTAACCTGGGAGTGTTATAAAGGGAAGTGGTTTCAGTATGATGTGTTAGTTCTGATGAAGTCTGTATAAGTTCAAGATGAAACCTAGGTCAACTTGTCTACAATTGTGAATTGTGTGTCTAATAAATGGTATATTTGAGAAGTTCCTTGGTTGGACTGATTTGGACTGATCGAGTTTCCGTGTAAGAATACTAATGGAAACCCTCAAACAGAAGAAAAGCCGCAGACACATCCCTGGAACACCTCCATAATCATTTAACTTAATACAAACACACACTGCTATGTACATCTTCAAATAGTGAAGTTTAACCCTCCTAATAGGAACAACTGTCCCAAACAGATATCTCTAAACACGGGCCTTAAGTAACCTAAAGTTGAGGTTATCCATGCTAAGACTCATGTTACTAACTCTTTACTCTAATTGGTGTCTGTTCTTTTTTATCTTTATTCTCCTCTGAGGTAAAAAAACAACTTGCATGCTTTCAGAAAATTTAGCATTGAAGACATAAGGCTGTCTTTTACTACAATAGAATCAGCTTGTCTCTATGGAAACATAAAAGAAATAATGTAGCCCTCAGCTGTAGGCTTTTAAAGACAAGATAAAACATTTTTGCTAAAGGAAAACTTTTCATTATATTCAGTGTTCTCTTTATTTACTTATTTCCACTTAAATGTTGTTATTAGATTAAGCCAAGGATCTTAATCTAGACATTCACCTATGCAAAAGTAAGAGGAAACTTATCAACTCTACATATATTATGATCTGGCTACTTTAGTATCCCATCCTCTAACTCAACAGCCCAAGATCACAGCCTATTAACTTAAACGTGCTTTTGTTTAGCCTTTTTTCTCTTTTGTATTGTAATGCCTACATTTATTAAAGCTAAAAAAGAGGGAAAAGGCACCTGTTTACTTTAGTATCTTATCACATACAACAATTAAAAATGCTACTATAAAACATGCAATTTATATCAAGAAAAGTTTCACAGAAATAATGTTAACAGAAATTGTTTTACTTTTAATTTCATTTTCCCTTCCTCTTCCCCTCAAGCTCGGTGAACTTCCAAATGTTAATGACATGAAGTGAGGGAAATGCCTTTCAGTTCCTCACAAGTTTAACAAAGTCAACAAAAGTTCACTCTTTCCACTTTTTCTTGTACAACTGCATTTCACAAATGTGACTGATAGCTTTACATTTATTCACTAATTTCAATGATGCTGGTCTTCTTTCTGTTTGTCTCCACCTCCCAGCCCCAGACTCCAATTCAATTCAAAGGTACACCTGATTCTTCTAGTCAACTCCTATGCTTTTCTCTGTCTCTCAAGCATTTTGCTTTGGAACAATGGAAAGGGTTTCATTGACAAAATATCTACATGTGCTTTTTATAACATGAATGAGAAACAGAGTCCCCTTTTGTTTGATGGCTCACTTTACTTTTTGTTGGACAAACTTATGTATTTCATTGTTAGCCTGTTTAGCATAAAGAAAAATGGCTTTGATCCTGCAGAAAAAAATACAGCAGTTTGAATCTCACACCTGTCTCTTGACTGTTAGAATAAATTTGTTTCTATTCTGCCTAGTGTACAGTGAATTATTTTCCACAAACACTATACTATCTCCAACTATTATTTACTTTGCTTTTTTGCCATAGTTTTGTCAGGATCAACTCTTTCTACTGGTAGGTTTACATCTTTACTAATACAGGTCTTGGCTGCTTTTTCATGCCCAGGGACAGAGCATACACACATTGTGTCCTTTCAATTAACAGCTCCTTCTATGGAATAACAATCCAATTGCTTATTTGTGCCTTCAAAAAATTAGTACAATCTATTCCTTCTGGTTTCCCTGGTATATCAGAAAATCTCAGTTTTTTCCAACGTGCTCTGTCCACTAATTCTACCATTTTTGAAACATCTCTTCTTGAGCAGTGTCATACTCAGCCACTCTTTTCTTCTTTTGACCTCTGATTTTTGCAGTTTCATCAGTTCATCTGAATATCTTTTTAAAATGTCTTCCATTTTTTCCAGCCTTTTGTTATTTGAGTTTATATACTCCTTCAGTGTTTTGTTTATTTTAATCAGCTCTGAGCACATTTGACTTATTTTTTCCTCTACATTACTGGAAGCCATGTCTTGTACCAAAACTGGAGCTTGAACTGCTTTTTGCTGAACAGCTGCAGGATTCATCCCAATCAGGGTTTTCTCTTCACCTTTTTAGTTGATTTTCTTTCAACCTTTCTTAGTTCCTTCTTTGATGGCATCCAGACAGTGAGTGTTGTTAGATTTTATGAATATAAGTCTGAAATTAATTATGTTGTAAATATGCTGAAAGAAAAGGCTTGCTTAAATGCAGAAACAGAGTTTAGTAATATGTGATCAGCAGTCATACTAAATGACCATGGCTTGGAAAAGGAATCTGCTAAATGGACATTTTTCCCTTACAGACTTAAAAACAGGATGCATGCAAGAGCAAAAATACAAAATCTGCTTTTAAAGAATGGACATTTTTCCCTTACATACTTAAAAACAGGATGTATGCAAGAGCAAAAATGCAAAATCTGCTTTTAAAGAACACTGACATGTTTTTCTGCATATAAAAATGGACACAATATGTTTCCTAAAATAACAGGATGGACACAATATGTTTCCTAAAACAACAGGATATGTTTATGACACTGTGACAATGTGTTTTCTCAAAAATATGTTTTTCTGCATGGAAAACAGGATATGGCACAAGAACAGATGTTCTTATACACAGATCCAAATAGAATACAGAACAATGTGTTTCCTCAAAAATATGTTTTTCTACATGGACATCAGGACACTGTTACAGGATATTCACACTGCCAGAAAAGCTGGTCTCTTACAAGACATTGTTAAACAAGGAAGCTTAGTATTGTTTCTACAGGATAAGCAATTCTCCAAAACATAATACCAAGAGGACTAAAACTGTATATAAAGAGCTGTATAAATCCAGTTATGTTAGAGGTATGGTAGGGACTCATTTGTCCTAAGGTAAATGGTATATCTCTCACATCATCTGTACTATATGAGAAGTAAAGTTGGAACAGTATTTTAAGCTGCAACGTTTGTCCAGTTTGATTTATTATAAAAGTTATTGGTTACTGCTCTTAAAGACAAGTGCTGCAAAGTATATTCTCTCATCAGTGTATATTCTGCAAGTTTCTGTATGCAACAGACTGTGAATGCAAATATAACCAGACTTTGAATTTTAGCAGAATCCAGCCAGCAAGACTGAGTGTCTTAAGAACACTGCAAATCCATCCCACAGCAAGTAAGCTCCAGTAGGCAGAGCCATATAATTTTTCAATGGCAAGCTAGCCTGCATTTGAACCTACAATCTGCATTCAAACACAGGAGGAGTGATGGTAACCCCTGCAGAGGGTCACATCAGTCAAATTGCAGTAACTAACATTTGTACGTATGTGTAAATCCTAAACAGAAGTATTCCAGTTTATGCAGCTTGCAGTAGTAAAGTTTTTTAGACATCTACAATCCGGAGTGAGACTAGTTCAAGAAATTCACAGTGCCATAAATTCTTCAAGAAAAGGTGAATGTCCACTAGCACAGTAGTCCGCTGCCTGTTGTGCTTCACCAGCTTCTCAAGTGACTCTGAAAAATTTCTAGCCATCTGCAATAGCAGCCTGATCACCTGTTTTCTTGCTAACTGGTAAGACTTTTTTCTGTGTCACATATTTAGTGTGGATGATGTTAACAGTTTGTATATTCTTAAGAGAGTTTGTATATTCTTAAGACAGGTTGTATACTCATACATAGTTTGTATATTCCTAGACAGTTTGTATATTAGACAGTATGGATATTATTTATAATTCATGCAGGAGTAAACCAAACTTTAGTAAATTGCTATGTTGGTATACATAGCACATTAGTAAATGTAAAACCTTATTAGGGCAGGTTGATAGTAAGGCATTATGCAAATGTACTACAATATTTAACTGGTATCTCAAAGAAAACCATGTGAAATATGACAAATGTTTATTGTGTGCTTCAACAAAAACTGCATTTTGTGTATTATGCCATAAAAACATATTTGCATCATATTGCTAAAAAATAGACTGTAAAGACAGATCTGTTCATGATAAAGAATTAACTAAGGGTAAAGTATTTCCATTACATTCTGATGTTGAACAGTTATGTCCTGTCACCACATGTGAGTCAAATCAGTTACTGATAAAACCCCTAGTACATTTTGTTACAAAGGAATGTAGTAAACTTCTAAAAGACAGACACAATGAGTTCAGGAAGCTTAGACAAGTTATACATACATCTTTTCAAAAGTGCATAGGAGTTTCAAATTCAGCAGAACAGCTTGCTAAAGAATGTCAGAAAGACCATGCAACATTACTGGAAATTCAACAGCAGTTGCATGATAAAGGAAATAAATTAGCTGAACTGACAAAGACTGGCAACTTCCCGCATACACAGTTAATCTGTGCAAAAGAAATATATTTTATAATATGTTTATGTTTTGAAAATGGTTAAACATACATGGTAGGATGGTAGGATCTGATGTCTGGACAAATCATTCTTAAATGTTTTACTTTCATTTAGTTAAAGCAAGACATCTATCAGTACTACAGTAAAGTAAAGCATATGAATGCCATTCATTAGCATAGTCAAAAGATAAACAAAACTGTTCTAATATATAAATTAAATAAAAATAGATGAGTAAAAATTTAAAGTCACAAGACATGACATGCTTGTATAAAGATATACATATACAAGACAGACATGCATGTGTGTTCTTTTCATCTAGAGTACATCTGTTACAATACACAAGAATAACAGGCAGACAACAGCAAATATAAATAATATAAATATAAATGTGTTGGTTAAACTAATATCTATTTTGTTTTTTACAATTTGTTTATAATTATATAGTAACACCAAACAGTTAAAGTTCTGAATTTTAAAAAGAAAATCACAGATGGTATTATTCAAACAGTTTTTGTAAAATTAATGGCAGGACAGTTAAATAGTTAAATAAATAAAAAAAAAATACTGAAATCCACGTAAGGTAATTGTAAAATGATGTCTATTTATGTTGTATAAATGCATAGTTATGCAAATCACAATCACATTAAAGGAAAAATGCTAAAAGAATTAACTATAGTTTACAGAGTATGAAATGTGAGCTCTGACCTACCTAGACTAGATGAATAGTTACAGGAAATGCTGGAAAGATAAGATAAACAGCAAGACTGATTGCCAGATAAGTAGCTTGAGTTTTTCTAAAGCATCATTGTTATTAAAACATAATTGTTAAAATGTTTACATGCAACACTATTTGGTAATTGTAATAAAATGCCACAATTGTGCATAGATGTCACTGATAATCTGTTTGCAAGTAAATGTTAAAAGAGAAGAAAAAACTCAGTTGCATCGAGTACAGCCAGCAAATGGGCTATAGTATATATACGGTTCAAATCAATTGTGCAGGAGGGTGTAAATACCTACTAGAGGTAATATACAGTGAAAGCTTTATTTAGTAACCTACTAAAATAAATGTATAACCAAAGTGTTGGGCTGACATACATTCTATTCTCACAGCATAGGGCAGGTAAACAGTGCTGCAGTACTACAGGGGGAGGGGTACTTTCTCAGTTTTACACTGACTGTATAAGGGAGAAGGGCACTTTCTCAGTTTTACACTGACTGTATAAGCAGTACTGCACAAGGGTCTGAAATAAAGCTACAGAAAAAATAAA
This sequence comes from Protopterus annectens, assembly GCF_019279795.1. NCBI lineage: Eukaryota > Metazoa > Chordata > Ceratodontiformes > Protopteridae > Protopterus > Protopterus annectens. The sequence goes on along the minus strand of NC_056728.1, from coordinate 1,407,045,738 downwards.
CAAGTGTCTGAAATAAAGCTACTGAAAAAAATAAACAACAAGGGTCTGAAATAAAGCTACAGAAAAAATAAACAAGGGTCTAAAATAAAGCTAGAGGAAAAAATATCTCATTCCTTCTTGACAATACTCTTTTATGGGGGGAAAAACAGGTATTAGTGTATTAGAAATACTGGTAAACTGGATTAAACCTGACAGGATAAGATATTTTACAAGTTGTTAATAGCTATCATAATGGTTATTATTGTATTGTTTAGTATTAAATTGTATTTACAACCTGTTAAATTGTAAAGCTATACAAGAGATGGTTTAAAAAACAAGAGATGGCTTAAAATTGATTACAGCTATACAAAAGAGAGTAAAGATATGTAAAAGAAATTAATCAAGATTGGTCACTATTTTTATATGTTTTTGACAAAACAATGTTGATATAAAAAAGCATCAATATTTTAATTGCTGAGTATGTAGTTTTAAAATAACAGGACATATGGATTTGGTGGCAATTCCACTAGATATTTCTAAAGAGACAAACATTTTCCAAGATTTTGCTTAATATTAATGTTATTAAATCTGTAAGATTAGACTAAATGTACTTTACAGTCTTTGTATGTACAAATGTAGAAAATTTCAGTACAAATGATAGTCTTTGTATGTACAAATGCAGAAAATTTCAGTACAAATGAAATTAATGTCTAGTAATGAATATGTGTGAAAAAAACATATTTAAAGAAAACAATGGGTCCAGGGTGCCTACTAGATTAAAATGCATAAATAGCAAACAGTCTGTGTAAATACATACTGATCAGGATACATTGTAATAAGTTCAAAACTAATTTGTCAAGTTGTAATATCACTGGTTTTACCCCAGTAAAATAATTGCTTTAAAATATTTATTATCTAAGCCCAGTTCAGTACTTTACCAAGATGTTAATGGGCAGTTCAAAGACATGACCACAATGTTATGGTTAAAATGACATTGAAATTGTGTTTTCAGTAGTGTATAAATGCTTACAATAGCACATGGTTACCGTCCCTTATAGTTAATTCAACAGTTGCAAAGAGTTAATGGAACAGTTCTAAGTCATAAATTAAATTCTGTGATTGCAAAAGAATAAATTGATCATGTTAAAAAAAAATAACATTAAAGCAGACACAGCTCATAACTGATAAAATATTTTCACAGAATGGTCTGCAAAAGAAAAAGTTGTTAAATACATTCAGTTTTGGTAGTAATACTTAATATCATTGTATTAACTATGTAAAATTGCATTTTGATTTGTTGTATCAAACTATAGGTTTGTTTCTTAATGTGTTTTCTATATAAAATGTTTTGAGTATGTTTAAAAACAGAGGGAATTGTTAGATTTTATGAATATAAGTCTGAAATTAATTATGTTGTAAATATGCTGAAAGAAAAGGCTTGCTTAAATGCAGAAACAGAGTTTAGTAATATGTGATCAGCAGTCATACTAAATGACCATGGCTTGGAAAAGGAATCTGCTGAATGGACATTTTTCCCTTACAGACTTAAAAACAGGATGCATGCAAGAGTAAAAATACAAAATCTGCTTTTAAAGAATGGACATTTTTCCCTTACAGACTTAAAAACAGGATGTATGCAAGAGCAAAAATGCAAAATCTGCTTTTAAAGAACACTGACATGTTTTTCTGCATATAAAAATGGACACAATATGTTTCCTAAAATAACAGGAGGGACACAATATGTTTCCTAAAACAACAGGATATGTTTATGACACTGTGACAATGTGATTTCTCAAAAATATGTTTTTCTGCATGGAAAACAGGATATGGCACAAGAACAGATGTTCTTATACACAGGTCCAAATAGAATACAGAACAATGTGTTTCCTCAAAAATATATTTTTCTACATGGACATCAGGACACTGTTACAGGATATTCACACTGTCAGAAAAGCTGGTCTCTTACAAGACATTGTTAAACAAGGAAGCTTAGTATTGTTTCTACAGGATAAGCAATTCTCCAAAATATAATACCAAGAGGACTAAAACTGTATATAAAGAGCTGTATAAATCCAGTTATGTTAGAGGTATGGTAGGGACTCATTTGTCCTAAGGTAAATGGTATATTTCTCACATCATCTGTACTATATGAGAAGTAAAGTTGGAACAGTATTTTAAGCTGCAACGTTTGTCCAGTTTGATTTATTATAAAAGTTATTGGTTACTGCTCTTAAAGACAAGTGCTGCAAAGTATATTCTCTCATCAGTGTATATTCTGCAAGTTTCTGTATGCAACAGACTGTGAATGCAAATATAACCAGACTTTGAATTTTAGCAGAATCCAGCCAGCAAGACTGAGTGTCTTAAGAACACTTCAAATCCATCACAGCATGCAAGTAAGGAGAGTCAATATAATTTTTTCAAGTGTGCTTACTAGCTAGTAACTAAATTTACTAAAAGTGATAGAATTCCTGGCCCTTGTCTTTCAGCTTCTTTTTTCACACTGGAGAGCTGAAGTTAAGCAGTTGATCAGTGTGCAGACATTGGAAAGACAAGAAGCACAACAGTTTTGATGCCAGAAGACATCCACATGTACTCACTGTTCTTGTAACAGTTTCCTAAGAAGGAGAGTGTGACTAAGGCTGCCAAGAATTTAGAATAAAAATAGTCAAGGTCATTATGAAAGGCTTTAGTTACTGGCAGAGAGGGGATATAGTTCATTTGAAACTTATTACTAACATGGGCGACCATTGCTCTACACCAGTAATCAACTCCTCCCTGGTCAGAACTGATCATAAGCTAATCACCATGGATATCCACATCCCACTCTCACCCCCCCAAAGCAAACCACTGTAAAAAAACTTCTCCAAAGCCAGTTTTGGACTTCTAAAACAGAGGTGGCTAACTTCATGACACCCATACAAATGGAAAATAGGTTCACGACTGATCATACACCAATGCACTGTATGAGCACATACACAAGTGCATGGAACGGGCCATACCAAACAGAACCAAGATGCTCTCCTCCAAAAAAAGGAAGCCAATCTGATGGTCCGCCACCATAAACAAACTCTACAACTGAAGGAAAAAACTGTTGCAGAAAAGGGTGAAGTCCCAAGACTGGAAAAACTCCCTTGTCAGCCTCAGCAAAAAACTGAGATCCATCATCAAATCCTCTAAAGCTAGCTATGAAAACAAAATTGCTGTAGATTCTAAAGACAACCACAAGGCATTCTACAGTTATGTCAAGAATCTACATGGCAATACTCAGATCTGCTGTGAGTTACAGCACAATGGCAATACATATACAGAACCAACTGATATTACCAACATATTGACCGACAGGTTCAGTGCGAACTTTACCCCCTTTTCACCCCGTAAAGGGCATATCACAATACCTGAGGAATGCCAAGTCCCTATTATCATGGCTACACAGGTAAAAAATGCACTGTCCAGAGCCAAGAATGCAGCTTCCATGGGACCTGATAATATCCCTGGCTTTGTTCTACATGAATTACAAAGTGAAATGGCACCACACCTGAGTACCCTGTTCAGTCACAGCCTAATTTCAGGCTTTGTTCCTACCGATTGGTGGACTGCTATGGTCATCCCACTCCACAAAGGGGGGGACAACTACAGACCCTGGGAACTACCACCCCATTAGCCTAATGAGTCTGATATGGAAGGCTATGGAGCGCATCATCATGGACCTTATAAATAAGGACATAGGGAATTTCCAAATTGGACCCCACGCAGTTTGGGTTTGTGAAAGGTAGATCATGCCTGCTCAATCTGATAGACTTCTTTGAGTCTGTCACCAGAGCTGTGGATGAGGGCAAGGTAGTTCACACAGCCTACCTAGATCTTGCCAAGGCCTTTGACACAATCCCTCACTCAGGAATCATAGATAGACTCACTAAACTCAGTATAAACCCCTATATCACAAGATGGGCTGCCAAGTGGCTCAGTGATAGAACCCACACTGTGGAAGTAGCAGACTCAAAATCTGACTACCTACCAGTTACAAGTGGTGTCCCACAGGGATCACTTCTAGGTCCACTCCTGTTTGGCATCTACTTCTCTGAAGTTCAAGCCAACACAAAGGGACTCTGGTTGACCAAGTTCGCAGATGATTGCAAACTGGGAGCCATTATTGATTCTCCAACTGTTGTAGACATTTTACAAAAAGGCCTCACTGACACCAATGACTGGTGCCAGAACCATGGCCTTAAGCTCAATGCCAAAAAGTGCATTGTCATTCCCTTTGGGAAATATTTGGTGCTCATGAGCTACCATATAGGTGGTAGTCCACTAAACACTGAAAGTGTGATAAGAGACTTGGGGACACAGGTTGACAGCAACCTCTCCTTTGATAACCACATTGCCACTGTAGTCAGAAAGTCCTTCTATGTGGCACATCTCATTACAAAAGGTTTCTCATCCAGGAAGAAATAGGTCATAATCCCTCTCTACTTGTCCCTCATTAGACCTATTATAGAATACAACGCCTCATTTGGTATGTACCTCACTAGACACCTACAACAACTGGAAAGGCCACAAAAATACCTCACTAAGAGAATCTTTGGCCTTAGACACATTCCCTATATGGACAGACTCAAACAAATCCAGCTATACTCTATCTCTTATTGCCTCCTTAAAGGTGATCTCTGCTTGACCTACAAAGCCATGTCTGACCCAGAGCTGCTAGATATGCTACACCTAAAGAAATCCCAGTCCCTCCATGCCACATGCTCCAGGGACCTAAACCTCATTACAATAATAAACAGAACATGCTGGAGGGACAGGTTCCTAACCCAGAGACTTCCCATACTCTGGAACAAACTTCCCATTCACGTCAAGCAGAGCACTTCATTGGCCCTCTTTAAGAGAAATCTTGATGAGTGGATGGGCAATAAGAAGTTCATCCCGGAGATCACTTCAGTGGCCTTGCTTGACAGGGGCACTGGGAACTAACTTTTGGCAGCATGATGCCAGGGAATCTTCTTGGGTTAGGCTTATATAGGCTCCAGGACCATTAGCCTAGTACACACCTATGAACCTATGACTCTATGAAACTTAGCATGATGGGGAAAAGACCTGTCAGAAAAGATTATGGACTTAGCTTAGTCAAAGAATGTCTCCATGTGGTAAAAGTAGAAGAGAATTACTGATGTCATCTGGCATTGTGCCTTCCACTTTCATGTTTGATGGATGAGTGGTAACCACTCAGTCCACTAGTATTTTGCACAACATTCTCTGGTTTAGTCCGAATAGTAATGTACTTACTTGGTGATACTAATTAGGCTGTAGAAAACATTTGACACCCTGTATTGCATATTCATCCCAGTCAGCACTCTTCTGCATATGGATATGATATTCCCTTCTTATTACCTGTGCCATCTGATGTAAACTGTTAGCTTCTAAGGCCTTTTCTGACTAGTGAGATACAAGTTGTAAAGTTACTTTATGGGAATATCTTGTTAACTATAAACAGCTTGAATATATGATCATTCAGGAAAAAAGGCCATATATTTGTGAAAGTTATTTAGGTCACAGCAGTCTCTCTTCAGAATCAAAATTATCATCATGCGCTGCTTTGCTCAGCCACTCACTGACTTGTTTACCCATCTTTTCCATGTATTCTCTAACTAAGCAGCCTTGCAAGTTTTTGACAAATTTAGGAACAGCATTAAAAAATCCTTCTAGCTTCTAGTTCTGTGGGCAAATATCTAAGATATTGTCCTCTGGTAATATAACAGCCTGTGGGAGTAACTCAAGACAATACAGGGCAGTAAACTAGTTAGTATTTGTACAGTTTACTGTTTGTTTTGTATTTTGCTTTCTCATATCGGATAAATACTGCAGTCACTTGGGTCAGATAAGATAAAATGTATTTTTTAACTTATGTAAAAGACAAAGACAGGCTACTTAAAGTAAATGAAAACAGTAGAATGATGTGCCATTATTTGGTGCTTTAAATTTCACTAGTACTTGACTCTAAGTGAAAATATGCATATTTTCCTCTACAACCCAGATTGTAATGACAACCTACCGTGTGACAGTAGTTAGGACCCTTTGATAGTTGTCACTGTCTCTGTCCTCTGGCAGCAAGAGAGCTGCCATCCCTCCTGTAGCCAGTGCTCCCCTACGGTGGCATGTCTGAACTAAAAGATCCATATAGCTCTTCAGAAACAGTTTCTCCATGTTTACATATTTACTACGATCTGGCAGTAAGAACTCATGACGATGACCTGAAATAAAAGGAATATAACTAAAAACTAAGATAATATTTACAAAATTATGATCTCTTCTTCTTTTCAGTGTTAGAGTACAGACAGTTAGTCTCATTTTACTCAAATTTGTTTTATTGGAAAAAAATGTTTCTTTATAGTCTAATCTTTTACTTTTGCCTAAGGAATTTCTGAGATCCAGCCTCCTCAGTTAGACTTGAATCCATTTGTTCTCTCAGGGTGGAGGTTCCTCCACAAAACACAGAGTGAGAATAATCTGTTGGAACCATCATTGAGAAACCATGAGGATTGCATGTGCCCTCACTGGTCCTGGCTATGTGGGCTTTTCTTTATATCTTAATCATTTTGCTGGGTGGGGGGACATTCAGCCTTTATCTTAGGATCTTAGGATCATAGGATCATACAAGGTTACTAGGCTAATGGCCCTGGGGCCTTTACGAGCCTAGCCAAGAGTATATCCTCAAAAAGAAACCTCAGTCAGCACTTGTTGCCCCTGTCAATGAGGGACACATGTGGAACCCTTTGGACAAATATCTCGGGATTAAGGGGAGGTACTGCACCTTCTCCTACAAGTGCATGCTCACATATATTTGCTCAGTAAGGGCTACATCCATATGGTATATTGGTGAACCCCCCCCACCCCCCAGGCTGCATTTTCTACCCATTCCTCTCAAGGCTTGCAGCTACACATAGCCGTCTTTGCTGCCTTCCTCCCGTCCTAACAGGGGTTGCCTCTTCTCTGTGTTAGCTCTGTCAAGAGCCCAGGTGATTTGTTGATCATGGGTTACCTGGACTATAGTCAAGACTTTATTTCTCTGTGCTGATAGAGTTGGAAATTTACTTGATAAATACTTTAATATAAAATAGATGTGTTATGTTTTAAATCTTCAGTTCAACTAATACATCTAGACTTACAGAATATAGTGTGTCTGCAGAAATGAAAACTTACAATATGTTTTCAGCAACATGACTGTTTTGATTTCCTTCAACACAAATACACATACCAATTCACTTTTAAAACATTGCAGATGCAGAACTTGCATGCATATAAGCTACCACATAATTACATATACACACACACACACACACACACACACACACACACACACACACACACACACACACTGCAAAACAACATATGCACACGCAAAACCATAATATCAAGCAAATGCTACACTCTTCAAATACACAGATACTATTGTATGTGAGAGACAAGACTATACATAGCTTGTGTTGAATTACAGTGGGAGTTTTGCATTACCAGGAAGAGATTTAAACTGTCACCTTCCCAGTCTCACAACAATGCAGTTTAGACTGCTTGCATTCATTTTTATGTTTTTATGCACGTATGTATGCACTTAATCCATTCCACTGTGAGTTCTCTGAGGCCCCAGTGAATCACGATATGGGGCACTGGATTTAACTTTCTGTAAGAAATATATATTTTTGCAATTCTAAACCATAAGATGCTCATTAGGCTGAGGTTCTTTTCCTACACCATGTGCTTGGATTTATTGTTTTCCAGTAGTGACACTGCAGTGCGGTGTTAGGGAGGGTGCTGCACTGCTGAGGTGGTGTCTTCAGAACAGATGTTAAACTGAGGTTCTATCTGTTGGAGTTTGTAATAGCTTAAGGTGAATGTTAAAAATCCCAACATTCTTATTAAAAAGAGCGGGAGGAGGGTTACTAAAAAACACAAAATTACTCACTCAGATATAAATATGGAATAAAAATATACATAAAATCATCACTCAGCACTATTATTTATTTATTTGACGTTTGTTTTCCAGGATAGTCCATTGGGCCACAAGAGCTGTTTTCAATGGAGTCCAGGGGAGAAAAGCTCCAGAAAAATGCAAATACATATACATAACACAGAAAGTACAAATCTGTGGTATACATTTAAGTTAAACATTTCAGTGTTAGAAAAGAACAAATCATAAACATTGCAGTATAAGTAAAGAACAAATCAAAGAAATGTTGAATTACAAAAATTGTATAAAGTAAGTAGGAAAATAAAATAAAAAAGTTTTTTTTTCCTGAATTACATCAGGTACATTTGGTCGTTGGTCATATACATCACTAGTGATGGAGAACTAAAGGAGGCAGTGGTAGGTAAGTGGGTAAGAAAATCTGACTAGAAAGTGTAGTTAGAATTAGGTAGGATGGGAGCATGAGAATTACTGCCACTTTCACTCAGTCCAATGACTTGTACAAATTATTGTGTTTTTGTATCCCAAAAATATTTCTCCATGTTTATTTGATCCATAAACAAAATTTGTGTATTTTATCCTAACACAATTCTCATTTAATTTCATAATTTTCATAGTGGTTTTATATCAAATCATATGTATACTAATATTCAGTCCTGGACATCTCAATTTCTAGAATGTTATTTCTAATGCCTTTTCTGTTGCAGTACAGGTAAATATTATTTATTGTCTCTTTGACTTCACATCCTTTATAAAAACACTGCACGTCAGCCACACATTTATATCTCATTTCATTCCTCACAGGAAACTTTTTAAGTAAAAACCTTCAAAACAAGATTGTGCCTTTGAATGTTGTCTTTTATATATTTCGTCCTTTGTTTAGTAGCTTTCCCTACTGATGGACTTAAAGAACTCCAGCCTGATATCACATAATATTATGTTATGATGTTTAAATACCATTTTTCCTATATTTACAAACATGATCATTATTAATTTTCCACATTTTATACTCATTTCTAGCATAATGCACAAATTACTCAGTCTGTTATCTATATTATCAGATCTGATACTTTCTTACATGCAAACATATTTTCTTACTAATAAAGAGGGAACACTGTGGTTGTTTATCAAATAATGTTGGGTCTACATTTGAAGTACTGTCCATGTTTTCTCAAAGTTTTGGATCATCAGTGTTCCATAATATCAGCTTCTAGTTTGTCATACATGGTAGTTTCTCTTTTAAATACTGATGCCAAGGTTAGATTAAGACTTTTTGGATTTGTGCTGCTTTGCAGTTTAAGTATTCAATTTATGTTTTCAGTCCTGATTAAGTGAGACTCAGTATTTAACTGTGAACCCATTTATACACCTAACAAATCATGTTCTCCTTCGCTGTAGCTTTGTCACTAAACAAATTATTTTTAGACAGTAACTGCCAGGCTTAAGTAGGATGTGCTAGTGATCATCATTGTAATGTACTATCACTAGTGTGCATTTCTGACATTTTGTTGTCCAAGACTAAAATTGAAATATGTCAGGGGTTTCATTCCTCTTGAGGTACAGCAATCTCAAAGTCATTATATACAACCAGCAATGTTGGTGGTGCAGACTGGTATGTCAGAGGAGGAGACTTTCAAAAGTCTAACATGTTTGACCATTGCAATGCTTTTTGATTGCAGTTACAACTGTAAGTCACAAAGCAGTCACACACTAATTATGATATACAAACATACTGAACTAGTAGGTACATCATTTCCAAACTTCTGTCTGCTTTTCCAGTATACAGAATGCCCCTCTAGAGTAAGCTGAAATTCCTGTAAACAGAAAAAGATATTCCTATATTTTTCTTCACCCATCGCTTCAGGAAAGTCAGAATCTCCTGCAGCATGGCTACTAGTACTCAACAAAACTGAGTTAACTTAAATAACATTGTTATTACATAGAATGTCAATGTACCTGCCATTGCTTTCTCCCTTTCTATGAGTTTTCTCCATTCTTCACTTTCGACTATCTTATCACCAATAGAGCCCCCAAAATCTTAAATTCTTTTGTGTAAATTAAACCAGACTCTTACATTTTTATAATTCTCTTTAGTAATTTCTATTTCTAGCACAAATCACTCTCTTGACTTACTACAGCTGCAATAACCACATTTTTAGCATTAAATAGTAAGACATGTTTCATTACTGATACCTAATTGTAATACAATTTTTTCATAAATCCTTGCATCACCATTACTTTTCTGTACCTTTATTCTCCAAATCAGTGCATACATTACAAGTATAAATAAAACTGGACTAAAATGGGAACCCTATTGAGCTCCACACCACAATTTTATTGTTTTATCTTTCTATCCATCAATCAAAGGAATTACTGCTGTTACCTCTTAAATTCTTTTCAAAAATGTTATTAATGTTTTATCAGATCAGTAATTTTCTTAATAACATTCAACATAAACTGGATCACAGTACAATAACCTTTTCTTATGTTACAAGACATTTTTATTATTACCCTTCCTCATACCATAGTATCTACCACTTATTTAATCAACATAAATAATTCTCAAATATGTTTACCTTTATTTATCTCCCAAATCTCCTCCCAAAATATAGTGTTAATAGTTCTCATGTACATAATTACAATATCTTCCAAAACAGTTTGTAATACATATTTATAAATTTATTGGTTTCCAGTTACCAATCCATTCCTTTTCACCTTTTTACAAATAAAGCTAGAATTACCCACATGAACCTCATCATCCTTTATACCTCACCTCAACCATTTCATCAATATGTGCAAAAATAACTTCATTAGTTTACATCATATCTTTATAAAACGTATCTTTACAATTCCTCCTCAAAGTGTACTAGCCAGTTAAACCTTACACAAAACATTCTCTGACTCCTTCTGTATGGGTCTATGTTAAAAGAACAAACGATCATAATGTCGAGTACAACATACTCGACACACTATGATCGAAAGTTCAAAACCTCAAAACTTTAAAACCCTGAAATAAACAAAATCGAAAGATTTTGTTTGTCCCGCACCTTCCCTACACTAACATATAAAACACACACATACAATCAATGCATACAGCCCCCTACACACTCACATCATTCAAACACTTACACACCTACACAAACACACCTACTTTTAAAACAAAGTGGGGGGCCATGTCCCCCACACTCCCCCTAACTAAACATGCCAACTTCGAGATCGCTGTACACTGGGGAAAGGGCAATTTCCCGGTAGTTCTTTTGTGTAAATTAAACCAGACTCTTACATTTTTATAATTCTCTTTAGTAATTTCTATGCCTAGCACAAATCACTCTCTTGACTTACTACATCTGCAATGTATTGAACAATAACCACATTTTTAGCATTAAATAGTAAGACATTTTTCATTACTGATACCTACTTGTAATACAATTTTTTCATAAATCCTTGCATCACCATTACTTTTCTGTACCTTTATTCTCCAAATCAGTGCATACATTACAAGTATAAATAAAACTGGACTAAAATGGGAACCCTATTGAGCTCCACACCACAATTTTATTGTTTTATCTTTCTATCCATCAGTCAAAGGAATTACTGCTGTTACCTCTTAAATTCTTTTCAAAAACATTATTAATATTTTATCAGATCAGTAATTTTAAAACAAAGTGGAGGGCCGTGCCCCCCACAACCCCCCTAACTAAATATACCAACTCCAAGATCACTGTACATTGGGAAAAGAGCAATTTCCCGGTAATCGCAACAAGTGATTACCGGGAAATTGCCCTTTCCCCAATGTACAGCGATCTCAGAGTTGGTATATTAAACACAGCAACCTCTTACCTAGCCATTCCAAACAGTGTAGCATGCCTAGGTCACACGCTACACTGACTAGGATCACCGACCAAAACATTTTGGATCTCCAAATGTCGAGATTTGGAGTCTCCGATTACATGAACGTTTGATCAAAGGTTGTCAACTATGTTGATCTTGACATTTTGATCATTCTTTCATGTAACATAGACCCTTCTGTATAATATCATTTTCTAGAGTATTTTTGTTGACACCTAATAACCTTTTATATACCATTTCATCTTAATATGTATCTTTTACCGTCTGAAAGATGATCAAAAAGATTTTGCACTCTGTTCATCACTTCTGTTTGACTCTGTTTTACCTGTCTCTCCATTTTCCTCATATTCTCTATAAACCTTTCATTTTTTACCAAATTACTCAACAAGATGACATCCTTTTTTGTCTCTTCAGTAGCTCTTCCTGCCTAGCCTTCCATTTTCTTAATCCATGTTCATTATACATAAAACCTCTTTTTCTTATTTGATTATTTTTATATTATTTTCTTCTAGATGTTTATGCATGTTATTCTTTAATAAACAATACTTTTTCTGCTTTCTCCTTCCTATCCTGATCATTCTATTTCATATGCTTCCTCCTTAGTTTTTCTTTAAAACTGGCCCACCAGTTACTCAAATTTACTTAAACTTCTCTCATCCCAAGGTGATCTAACCACAGACGTTCCACTTTCAAGTAGATATTTTAATTTTGTAATGTATCATCTAACAACCAAATAACCCAGTTCAGTTCTTATTGTAAGTCATATTTTCACACCAGATTCCTGAATGACCTAAGAAACCAATTACATAATACCCTATCTGAAATTCTTTCATGCAATTGCTACAACAGATAAAAATCTATTTATTTTTATATCTCCTTTGTAAGAAAAAAACCTCTAAGATTACTGTGTGTTAATTCTGCTACTTTTGTAATATCCTTTACCTTTTCAAGATTACTTCCTCATTCCTCTTTTCTTTTTCATGTCATATATTATTAAAGTTACAACCCATACATCTATATTAACCAGTTCATTTTCTATCTCTTAAACATTGCACAAACATTTGTTTGCCAAAACTCCAAAGTACAGTCCCAGCACATAATTTCAACATGAATTCTGCCTAGAGTACCAATAAATATAATATGAAGACAAATGATGTCTTGCTGCTTAGACACTAGACTGTCTAAAGCAGTCTTTCCCCTAATCTTGATTTTGATAGGGTTCTCATTTACTGACGTGTTCAGTCACAGGATTATATTCTTCTAGTTTCCTTTTTTATTTTTATTTTTATTAGTGACCCTAGACCCTTATATGCATTTGGTCTTTTAAACCTCGGATATGTCCCTTTCATGTCTCATAGTATCCTCTCTTGTTTTTTTGATCTAGTACTGTTGAGTATTTATTGAAATATCAAAGCCTATAAGTGTCAGAATGTATTTTCTGTAGTACAAGTATTTTAGACATTACAACTGTCAAAATGGAGTTCTGTATTTCACACCAGAACACATAGCTGTATTCCCTGAATTATGGCTGCAGCAACTGTATTTTGTTATTTTCAAGTTCATAGTTCTGAATTGTTCTAAAACAAAGGAATATTATGGAACATTGCTTGTCTGAGGAAGCAGTTGAAAATATAAATAATACGTCTTTATTGCTTGTCCTTGTCTTTTTACAAGTTCTGTAATGAATACAGTGTTGTTTGTGTAAAGGGAAATTATTGCATAATGGGAAAGGAGTATAGTGTATGAGAATATGCAGAGATGTAACAGCTTTAATGGATTCTGAATTCATCCATCTATAACTGTTTTTCCCATTTTTGCACATGGGGTTGGGATGTCCCTTCCACAGTGACAATCATCTAGAACCAAGGTTCACACCACCATTTGGCTAGCCCTGCTGCTGTTCTTCTATACCACACACTCGCAGGCACACTCACACCTACAGCCAATTTAGAGTGTCCAATCCACTTACTGAATATCTTTGGAATGTATTAGAAATCGGGAGCACCCACAGGAAACCCACACAAACACAGTGAGGACATGCAGACTCTGCACAGAAGGCACCCCAGCTGAGACTCAAACCGGAGAACCTGTTGCTGTGAGGTAATAGTGCTATCTGCTGCCACTGTACCCCTTCATCAATGGGCTGATTGTATATTTCTACTGTTAATTAAGAATATGAATTATAATTGGAAGGAATTTTCCAGAATATTATCATGCGAGATTAGTCTGTACTTTGTTTCATGTACTCAAAGTCTATAGTTTTGCCATGTTAGATTTTGCAGCTGATGTTATCTCAACTTACTTCCAATCTACACTGAACAATAAATGTCTTCCCTTGAACTGCTTTTGTGTCTTAGTGAAGATGGACAGTAATAAGGAACTTCTAAACACTCACATGTTCAGCCAGTTTTTCTAAAAGAATCTAGCATTTTCTTTCATCTGCCTATAGAATTTATGATGAAAAAGACAGATAAAAGAGGGAAAGAGAGCAGAGACATGACAGAATGAAAAAAAAAAGGATCGAATTTATTCTACCAGCCAAGATGAATAGACTTTGAAGTATCTTCAAAAGATTTTCTTTTGAAGATAAGGGCAAGTGGGTCACTGGTCATCCAAACAAAACTGCAAGCCAGGTATCAACAGTTTTTCCTTATGAATTAAATGGACTGTGAGTTTATCTTTTCTCTGAAAAAAAATTCAGACGGAGTTCCCTTAATGATAAGAAGCTAAGAATTTAATGTTTTTCAGTCACAGAGAGTATTAAAGGCATGCCATATGAGCTAGTACAGTAAAAGGTAAAATATCTGCTAATGTGCATAAAAGAAACAGCAGGAAAGAAATATACAAGGTAATCTTTAGCTGTTGTGCAGACAGGAACTGATAAGGTAAAATAGACTGATGAATGTAAATTCTCATATTATAATTACATTATTATCTTATAAGTCTAAGATGAAATAAGGAGAAAGAGTTGTTTTGTATGTCCAAATGAGCCCTTAGATATTATAAAACATACTTGGTTTTTATTTCTTGCATTTCCAACAAGGATAAAACTGAGTATTCAGATTTCTTGGTAAAATATGATTTTTAAAGACTGCATTTGCTGATAGCAAAATAATCAACGAGTGGGTTACATATCTTACACTGACATTTTACTGGAGCTTTGTAGTGATTTGTATGCCTTAAAAATCAAAATATTAAATTATGCCATTATTGTAAATGAGGAAGGAAATATTTAAGTGTAAAATCCCCAATGCATGAAATTCTCTCATTTTTCTTACTTTCACAAAATGAACATCCCAGGTTAATGGAAATCAGCAACAGATTTAATTGATCACAATTACAAGAGGGATACATTTGTTTATAATGGGTATGGTATCAAAAACAGCCATTTTCCAATATGCTTTTACAGAATGGAGACATAAAGACAAGACATGAATATCTCCAAAGTCACATAAAGGTACTTACATACAAACCATAGAAAATATTTCTCTAACTTCTGAGTGGAGTGGGAAGTAATCATGATTTAATACATGAAGCAGAACAAAAAAGGCTAGGAAAGCCATCATTACACTAAATTCTGGCCACATATGAGGGCAACTGAGGAAAAGCAAAAGGTTCTAATAATAAGTATTTTTTGTTTCTATTTATTAGCTAGAGTTAAGATTTAAGCAGGTAAACATTGATAAGCTGTTATATAGTTAAACTGTTTAAAGCTGCAATGTTTTTTGTGTTTATAATGAAAACCAAGTGAAATATTAAAGTTATGTAAATCAGAATAGTTGTGGGTTCAATTCATGACTAACTAGGGACTGTTAATCTGACACATAAGGGTTTTGTTGTGTTGTAATAAATAGTAAATTCTAGTAAAAGTATTTATTTTGTTAGGAAATCAAAAACAATGTGTTCATGCTTATTCCACAGTTTGTAAAGAAAAATTGATACGAATTTTGCAAAAGCATTTCGATATTGATAAAATTATTGGTAGACATATGGAAACCTTCATTCATGTAGAGGGTGGTAACAAACAAGAATTGATACCGAGTTGCCAGCCCTGCCACACAACCTTCAACGAAGGTATGCCCATTCACGCATGTCTCCACACAGAAGATGCTTTAGCTTAGAATCGAACAGGACAACGTCTGACTGTGAGGCGACAACGCTACCGCAGCACCACCACCACAGTTAAAAGGGTATCAGCAATAAGTTTGGCAATTGGCACAAAGGGTTAATGCTGTGAACTGCAGTTCCTCTAATACAGTGTGTGACTCCTTCAGTTCTCACATGTCTATTGTGTGATCTTGAGCAAGTAACAACTAGACATTGCTCTCAGGTTGTTTATGAAAAGGAACTGTTTCCATTGAACCCTCTAGGTCAACACATTGGTGTTATTAGGGCACAACAAAATTTGTTGGAATTATTTTAATAGGAAATATGGTTATTTTATGTTTGCATTTATCAGACAGTTTTCATGATATGTTCAGTAGGTGCATATGATCTCCATGATATGCACAGTACTGTATATATATATATATACATACACACACAGAAACACACACACACACACACACACACACACACACACACACATATATATATATATATATATGACTTTTATAATATACACAGAATGCATACATGATTTTTACAACATACACAATATTTGTATATTACTTTCATGATAAGCAGATCAAGGCCATGTGACCAAACAGTTTCATAGCTGACAGCATTCAGGCATCAGTTTAAAGGATAAAGTGGCATGTTCATTGTAACATGGTGGTTGAAATATGTTATTACTACATGAGGAAACAAGCAGTAAAGGCTATTTAATGAAATTCTGAATACTGTAAACTAGACTTCAGTGGGTAAAATATCATGAAATTTGGAAAATAAAGGAATGCAAACAAGGTGTTGCATTGCAAATTTTATTTAGAAAACCAACAGTTACAAAATACATGACTTGACTATATATGAGGACAACAGAGGGAAAATGTAAGCTGCAGATTGGCTTACGGAAGTGTTGTGTGAAAGCAGTGTAGAAATATGGGGTAAATGTAAAATGCCTGTTATATGCAGTAGGAATCATGGAGGTCAAATACTGACCTTTGTAACATGATGTCAAATAGACAAGTATTTCTGAAGTTAGCACATGTAAATAAAAATGTATTTATTCTCAGTGAGAAAGTGGAGAATGTGAGATATAATGCACTATCATTTGGCTGCACCTTAATAGTTGAAAATTTTGTATATGCCAAAGGAGTGGATGACTCACTATGGCATAGATAACCAATCTGTTTCCAGGTTGGGGAATAATATTTTACTAGCATCCTCTGCTGGTACCAACAAGCAGTGCCCCACTCCCTAAGCTCTTCAAATGAAAAAAAGGAGTGCTGAAAGCAAAAGGAAGCAATTTTCCTGCAGTACAGAGCCCAATCCACACATCAGTTATTACAATTTGTACACTGCATGTAGTACTGCAGCACTCAGAGTTAAGTTTAAAAAAATCTATTTTTTTTTGCTTTTAAATTGTCGCAAAATGTGATACAGTTTAGATCAAACAAGGAGCACTACAGTGCACCGTTACTTTTCAACTGTAGAAAACTGCTTGTTACAATGTAGCAAGCAGTTGCTATAGTTCAGACCACACACGGAACACTACAGCACTCAGACTTGATCACAAATGTAATAACAGCTTTTAAAAGCCAGTATGGACTAAAAGTGATCGAGACTGGCTGACTGCATCCCTAACACTTTACGTCTGGGGCAGCATCTCCCTTCACCCCACCTATCTATGCTTCTGAATATGTACAGTGGATATAAAAAGTGTACACACCCCTGTTAAAAATGCCCGGTTTTTGTGATATAAAAAAAAACACAATAAATCATTTTAAAACTTTTCCCACCTTTAATGTGACCTATAACCTGTATAATTCCATTGAAAAACAAACAAATCTGTTAGGGGAAAAATATAAAAAATAAAAAAATGTACAATAAGCTGGTTGCATAAGTGTGCACACCCTTAAACTAACACTTTGTTGAAGCACCTTTTGATTTAATTACAGCATTCAGTCTTCTTGGGTACACACCTATCATCAATTAAAGAGACTCTGATTAACCCCAAATAAAGTTCAGCTGTCCTAGTAGGATTTTCCTAACATTTACTCAGTTGCCTGCTACAGCAAAAGCCATGGTTCACAGAGAGCTTACAAAGCATCAAAGGGATCTCATTGTTGAACGGTATCAGTCAGGAGAAGGATACAAATAAATTTCCACAGCATTGGATATACCATGGAACACAGTGAAAACAGTCATCAAAAAGTGGAGAAAATATGGGACAACAGTGATGTTGCAAAGAACTGGATGTCCCTCCAAAATTGATGTAAAGACAAGATAAAATGGTCAGGGAGGCTGCCAAGAGACCTACATCAGTACTAAAGGAGCTGCAGGAATTTCTAGCAAGTACTGGTTGTGTACTACATGTGACAACAATCTCCTGTATTCACCATATGTCTGGACTATGGGGTAGGGTTGCAAGACTGAAGCCTTTTCTTACACAGAAAAACTTCCAGGCCTGGCTAAAATTTACAAAACAATACATCATGTCTCCCAAAAGCATGTGGGAAAATTATGTGTTATGGTCTGACGAGACCAAGGTTGAACATTTTGGCCACAATTCCAAAAGGTATATTTGGCACAAAAACAACATTTTGCATCACCAAAAGAACATTATCCCCGCCGTGAAGCATGGTAGTGGCAGTATCATGCTTTGAGATTGCTTTTCTTCAGCTGGAACTGGGGCTTTAGTCAAGGTGGAGGGAATTATGAACAGTTCCAAATACCAGTCACTTTTGGCCCAAAACCTTCAGGCATCTGCTAAGCTGAAGATGAAGAGGAATTTCACCTTTCAACATGACAATGACCCCAAGCATACAGCCAAATCAACACAAGAATGGCTTCACCAAAAGAAATTTAAAGTTTTGGAATGGCCCAGCCACAGCCCAGTCCTAAATCCAATAGCAAATCTGTGGGGTGACCTGAAGAGCGCTGTGCACAAGAGATGCCCTCACAATCTGACAGATTTGGAGCACTTTTGCAAGGAAAAGTGGACAAATATTGCCAAGTCAAGATGTGCCATGCTGATAGACTCCTACCCAAGAAGATTGAATGTTGTAATTAAATCAAAAGGTGCTTCAAAAAAGTATTAGCTTTCTTAGGAAATAAAAGCTTAATTCATTGATAAAGGATGAATTAAAGAGAGAACTGCTGACTATTTATTGGACAATCAAAAATATAAGGGTCAGCATGTATTTTCCCCTAGTTGAGTAATTTTGGACATTGTTGTTGTTGTGTCTTTCGTGGTGCAGCAGTAAGCGTTGTTGCCTCACAGCAACAGGTTTTCTGGTTCAATCCTTGGCTGGGGTGCCTTCTGTGTGGAGTCTGCATGTCCTCCCTGTGGTCGTGTGGGTTTCCTCCGGGTGCTCTGGTTACCTCCCACATCCCAAAGACATGCTGTAGGTGGATTGGACACTCTAAATTGGCCCTAGGTGTGAGTGTGTGTGCCTTCTGTGGAAGGTTGGGTGCCGGGCTGGCAACTTGACACCGTAAAACTCCACTGCCAATCATGAGCAGACAGATGATCTGCTGTGGAGACCCCTAACCGGGAAAAGCCAGAAGAAGAAGAAGTTGTCATTGTGTCTTTTGGCTTTTCCCAGTTAGGGGTCGCCACAGATGAACTCCGGCCCGCTAATGATTGGCAGTTGATTTTTATGTGCTGGATTGCCAGCCCTAACGCACAACCTTCAACGAAGGTACGCCCATTCACGCATGTCTCCACGCAGAAGAAGCTCTAGCTGAGAGTCGAACCGGTCAGCGTCTTACTGTGATGTGACAATGCAACTGTCAAAATGGGTTTCTGTATTTCAGACCAGAAAACATGGTTGTATTCCATGAAGCATGGATGCAGTAACTGTATGTTGTCAGTTTGAAGCTCATAGGTTCATAGGTTCATACTAGGCTATCTGCCCTAGGGCATTTATAAGCCTAGCCAGAATGTGTTTGGCTTTCGCCACCCATTTTAAATTTATTTTGCTATGCCCTTTTTTGAGGTTAGTATACTGTGCCTCTGTCTAACAGTGACACAGAAGTGATACCCGGGGTAAACCTACGATCTCCCATCCACTCATCAAGATTCCTCTTGAAGAGAGTCAATGAGGGACTCTGCCTAACCTGGACTGGGATTTTATTCCAGAGTGAAGGGAGCCTCTGGGTTATGAATCTGTCCCTCCAGCATATCCTATTTATTTCTGTGCTGAGGTTCAAGTCTCTCGAGCGCATAGCTCGATGGGATTTGGATTTTCTAAGGTGCAGCATGTCCATTAATTCCGGGTTGGACATGGCTTTATACATCAGGCACAGATCGCCTCTGAACAGGCGGTATGCCACTGAGTAGAGCTGGAGTTTCTTTAACCGGGCAGCATATGGCATCTGTTTGAGCCCTTTGATCCTCTTGGTGAGGTACTTTTGGGGTCCTTCCAGTTGCTGCAGGTGTCTGGTAAGGTACATCCCAAAAGGGGCATTGTACTCAACTATGGGCCTGATGAGGGATGAGTAAAGAGGCACGATGATGTCCCCTGATCTAGATGTGAATCCCTTCATGATTAGGTGGGCTATATAAAATGTTTTTCTAACCACGTTGGCCACGTGGTTGTCAAATGAGAGGTCCCTAATTACTTCTTCTGTACTTAATGGATTACCACCTATGTGGTAATTTGTGGGCACTTTGTTTTTGCCAAAGGGGATGACTATACACTTTTTGGCATTTAGCTTGAGGCCATAGTTCTGTTTTCTTCTAAAACAAAGGAATATTATGGAATATTACTTGCCTGATGGAAGCAGTTGATAACATAAATAATTTTAATATTTCTTTACTGTTTGATATTGTTTCAGTACAAGTTCTGTAATGAATGCAGCATTGTTTGTGTAAAGGGAAATTACTGCACTGATGAGATGATTTGAAAGAAGAGTGTATGAAAATTTGCAGAGATACAAAAATGTTAACAGGTTCTGGATGATGACTGATATTTCTACTAGCAATTAAGGGGGTCTATATTAGAACATCGAAGTTTCACAAGTTTGAATGTCTTAACATCGACCCTTATTCAGTGAATGCTGAAAATAGCGAAGCTGCTGAACACCGAATTTCTTCCTAGGGAAGGAATTCAGTTGGCCTTTCCTGTGGCTTCGCTATTTTCAGCACTGTGGTGGAAAGTTACAGGTCGGGATCAGGTAAGTGTGCGATTCTGTGGACGTGAGGGTTAGGGTGCGGGGTAGGTGAGTTAGGGCGTGGGTCAGGTAAGTGTGCGATTGTGTGGATGTGAGGGTTAAGGTGGGGTAGGCGAGTTAGGGTTAGGGCGCGGGTGAGGTGAGTGTGCGATAGTGATGGACCTTAAGGTTAGGGTTTGGATTAAGGTAAGTGGATAGCTAGTGGTGTATGTACAGTTTAGTGTAGGATTAGATGTAGGATTTTAGGTGTATGTGCGTGGATTGCTGTTTGTTTGGTGTGCTTGTGTTGTGTGTATGTGTGTCAGAACATCAAATGTTTTCTCAGGGAAAAAATTTGCTGTTCTGCATGTTCGATATTGTCAGCGTTCACTGAATAGGGGTCGATATTAGAACATTCGACTTTTAAAAAGTCAATGTTCTAATATAGACCCCAATTAAGGATATGAATTATAATTGGAAGGAATTTAACAAAATATTATCCTGTACGATCTGTCTGTACTACGTTTCATGCGTTTAAAATTTGTAGTCATGCTGTGTTAGATTTCACATAACTTTGCATTATATGTAATCTCAGCTTGTTGCCATTCTATTCTGAACAAAACCTGTCTTGGCTTGAACTACTTTTGTGTCTCAGTGAATTTACTGAAGAGGGATGGTAATAAGCAACCTCTTAACAAGGACTTCAAACTTGCATGCATCTACTAAATTTGCTTCTTTATTTGCATTAAACATTTGAAAATATGCTTACATTCTGTAAATGTAATATTTTCATTTGAAGACTTTTCTATAACTTTTTCTTGTTCTTCTGTACTGTCAGTGGTGATTTTTTCAACATCTATTTCCTTTGTATACAGTCCATCCTAATGTGCCCAGATTTTTTACACCTTGTAAGAATGGTAGCGCAATAATGGTTAGAATGCCCTTTCTCTCATCAAACTTAATGATTTTGATCACCATGCAGCCGAGTCACACAATTTACCATAGAAATAGCAATGTTGTGTCTCATCTGCAGAGTGTATAATCCTTTTCAGCCCTCCTACAAGCAATATATTTGAAACACATACCACAGGAGAATTACCTTACCCCACTACTGATAGTCCACCAACATCTTGAATCGATGTAATATCAGCTATGTTACTGCAATAATGTAACAATTGATCTGATGTTGTCTCTTTCATTCCTCCTCACAGTTGAGTTACAGATCTGATT
Organism: Protopterus annectens; assembly: GCF_019279795.1. Classification (NCBI taxonomy): domain Eukaryota; kingdom Metazoa; phylum Chordata; order Ceratodontiformes; family Protopteridae; genus Protopterus; species Protopterus annectens. The sequence goes on along the minus strand of NC_056728.1, from coordinate 1,407,023,459 downwards.
CAACCACATTTTTACTGACTAGGATCCAAGTCTCAAGCTCCTCCCACTTCCCATAATGCACTGTCCTCTGTCTAACCCTGATCTTTACTTACAATTTTTCAGCTAAGTGTCTTTTGTTTCTTTCTTCCTCTCCTTCTATCTCCTCCTAAGGACAGACCATATTGGACCAAAGGTATTCCAGTTGATGCCATAGTTGTGGCAGCAGCTACCAAACAGGAGCTAGCTGAACAGAGCTCCACTGTCCATCCACTGAGCAGGGATTCCAGAGTGATGGACAGGTTAAGTAAGTGCATTTACACCTCAGCCACTTTCTCGCTGAGTGTGTTAAACTACATGGAACACTTTATTCGATTGCAGAGGGAACTGTTGAAGGAATTCTTGGACTCTCTGACAGAGATCATGTTGGGGGAGGACTTCAAGAAGGTCCCCCCAACTGACAACTCTTTCATCCTTCTCCAATTCTTCCATGAGGCTTATTTCCCATTCCATGGAGGGTGCTCATGGGCAGCTGGCTTAGGCATTGATAGTCGAAGTCATGCCTGGATGATGCTTTGTGCTTTCATGAACCTTTTTAAGGCATCCTTTTGTCAATGCCCCATTTGATGGGTCCTCCCTTTTTGGATGCTTTGTCAAAGAGACTATAATCAGCAGTGAACAGGAGGGGGAGACCTTTTCTGCCATTGGGGTCAGGTTTTCATCTCCTCAGTGCTCTTTTTCTAGAAACCAGTGCAATGTAAAGGAAACCTGGTTCCAGAAATCTCAGGGGTCTTCCCAGGATCAGCACAGGGATCTCTCTTCTAGAGGTAGAGGAGGAGGTTTCAGTGAGAGATGCTGCCCCAGGGGCAGAGGGGGTCTGCAGAATCAGAGCTTCAGAGAGCCTTTCTCTAGGCTCTAGGCTCTATCAGCCCTCCTGAAGCACTGCCCAACTGCTCATCTCTGGAGGCAGTTGGTTGTTTTTCTCTGCACCCTACCACCTGGACCGATATAACACAAAACAAATGGGTGCTAAAGATTATATTCAGAGGTTATTACATTCCTTTTCTCCTTCCTCCACCAGAGAGGTCAAAGAGACTCCCTGACATTCCACCCAGTCAGAGGGAGTATTCAGTAGCACAGATCCTAAATCTACTGCAAAAAAGAGTTATCCAACAAGTCCTGACTGAACAAAAAAGATTCAAAACTTATTCTCACTTCCTTTTAGTGCCAAAGAAAACCAGGGACCTGAGATCCATTTTAGATCTAAGCAAATTGAATCTGCTCATAAAGAAGGCAAAGTTCCAAATGGTTATGGTTCAGTCCATTCTACCACTGCTGCAGATGGACCATTGGATGTGCTCAGTGGACTTAAAGGATGCTTACTATCACATCAAAATAGACAGATACTCCAGAAGTAATTTGCTCTTCTGGCTGTGAGACAGTCACTTCCAATTCAGAGCTCTGCCCTTTGGCAGTAGTCACAGCTCACCTGAGACTGCAAGGATTCCAGGTGTTTCCCTATCTGGATGACTGGATCTTCACGGCCCCAATCAGGCATCAACTACTCCCATGCCAGGGATTACTTCTTCAACTTTGCAAACCATCTGGGTATCACCATAAACCTGACAAAGTCAAACCCAGCCCCGGTTCAGAGTTTAGAATTTATCACAGCTTCCTTCAACACAGTGAACCAGATTGCAGCTCTACCTACTCATAGTGTTCAGACTTTGAGAGATCATGTTCGAGCCATCTTAAACTGGTCTTCCCCACCAGCAAGGCTGATACTTCAGGCTGTTGGATCTATGGTGGCTGCCATTCCCTTAGCCCTTCTAGCAAGGTATTTTATGTGAGCACTTCAATGGACTCCAGCTGCTCAATGGTCTATTCTCTACCAGCCTGTATCTGTTCCTATTAAGTTGACTTGGGTTTTCAGAAAACATCTCCAATGGTGGTTGCTGTCGGATGACCTGACAATTAGCACTCCTTTCCTCCTTCCTTTCCTCTCAGCCACAGTGAGCATGGATGCTTCCCAGTTGGGGGGGCATTTCAAGGGAAAGATGGACAAGGCATATGGTTGCACATAGAGACCAGGTTGCATATCAGTGCTCTGGAGATTATAGCAGTCCTCCTTACATTGCAAGCCTTTCAGGACATTCTCCCTCTAGGAACTATTGCAATTCACACAGACAACATGTCAGTGGTGTGGTACATCAACAAACAAGGAGGAACCACTCTTACCCATTGTGCAGAGAGACCTTGAGGGTCAGGAAATGGCCGACGCCTTCAGACCATTTTCTACTTGCAACTCACATACTGAGGAAATTTAAAGTCTTGGCAGACAAGCTCACCAGGTCCATTCTGACCCCTTATGAGTGATCCCTCAACCAATCAGTAGCAGACTTGATCTTCAACCACTGGGGCCAATCCTGCTGCAACATGTTTGCCTCCCACAGAACAACAAGTGCAGCAACTACTTCTCTCTTATCTTCCCTCTGGGGAAGTCTCTGAGGGATGCTCTGATTCACAATTGCCCCCCCAGTCTTCTCTACACTTATCCACTGCTACCCTTGATCCCAAAGTTTCTTCAGAAAGCAGAATGTCTAAAGTCCTCAGTAATCCATATTGCCCCCTATTGGCCTTGTGAGATTTGGTTCTCCTTCCTCTGGTCTCACCTGAAATATCCTCCATGGATACTGGAACCCAAACAAGACCTCCTTTTACACACAATAGAGAGTTTTTACCCCAGTCTGATACTGACACTTCCAGTGATTGTTTGAAGGACCGGGTTTGCTTCCCCTGTCCAAGACATTATTCTAGCCTCCCAGAAAGAAGAAAGTCTATGGGAGTAAATTGGAAGATATTTGTCTTCTGAGCCTCTAAAGACAGCATTGACCCTTTTTCAGTTCCGATATCAGCTAACCTTCTCTTCCTTGCATTTCTTTTCAAAGAAAGAACCCGTTTCTCTACTATCAACTTCAATCTCTAACTACCATTTGGGTAATGTTTTCAGTTCTCCTGCTACCTCCAAGCTGTACAAGGCCTTCTTGAAAGGAGTTTTCCTTCTCAGGCTTCCAGTTAATCCTTCCCCACCATGGGATCTCACTGTGGACTTACAAGGCTTAGCTCAAAAACCTTTTGAATCAGATAGCAGTTGTGACTTAAAGTTTCTGTCATGGAAGACAGTCTTTCTTATCACCATCACTTCAGCAAAGAGAATTTCTGAGATCCAGGCACTGTCTTCTAAGCCTCCTTAAATCATTTTCCACAAAGATAGGGTATCCCCTTCATACTAATCCCTGCTACATGCCCAAGGTAGCTACAGAATCCAACCTCAACCAGACCATGCAAAAAACGATTTTCTTCCCAAATTTCTCTAATGAAGGAGAACGTTTGTTACATCTGCTTGATGTTCATAGGCAGTTATGTTTTTATCTTCATAGGAGGAAGCCATTTTAAAAATCAGACCAATTATTTGTGCCCTTTTCTCACATCCACCTATGTCAGGTAGTTTCAAAAGTTACTCTTGCTAAATGGATAACAGACTGCATTAGTTTGATTTATGCCAAGAACGGATTACAGTTACCTTGTCCTCCTAAGGCCCATTCAGCTAGGTCTATGTTTACTTCTTCTGCCTTTTCTTCCAGGGCATCTTTAGATGATATCTGTGCTGCAGCCACTTGGTTAAAAACTCATACCTTTGTCATGCATTACAAATTAGACATTGTTTCCAGGAGCAGGGCTTCTTTCGGTTTGGCTTTTGGTTATGCTCCGGCATATCCTTCCTTGAGGCTACCCAGGAGTTGTTTAGCAGGGGAATGAAATAGACAACATTAGATTTATAAGTTATGTACTTACCATAACTTGGTATCTGTGTTATCTCCTTTCATTTCTCCTCACCTTCCCTCCCAGCCATCCCCCTACCCAGTGCTCTAGAAGACCTGGAATGAAATTTTTAGGAACTAATGTTCCTGGTTTTGAGCCTCTGGTTCTTAATTTGTACTTCCTTCTTTTTCCTTTTCTGCTATCAATCAATTATTTGGGCAGCAAACTCGATCTGAGGGAGTTAGACAGAGGACAATACATTATGGGAAGTGGGAGGAGCTCAAGATTTGGATCATAGTCTATAAAAATGCCGTCTAGTTGGATCCGAGGATTGGATCCATAACCCAGTTGTATGGAGGAATGAAAGAAGACAGCACAGATACCAAGTTATGGTAAGTACATAACTTATAATTTTTCTATCTCCTGCACAGTCAGTATATTTGTTCCGAAGAAACAAATGCTTCCTTTCCTGAAGTGGTACACAGTTTATAGTTTATAGTAAACTGGTTTATTGGCTCACAATCTGCCTTATCTTTAATGCACTCAAACATATGTCTGTTGTTGATGTGTCTTCCCATAACACATTAAAAAAGGGCTCACTGCCAATATGAATTAAAGAAAGAATGCCCTGAACAGCTCTGCCCAGAGATTTAATTATTTTTCTCCAAAAGTAAGTTCTGCCTGATGGATTACCAATAGTTCTTGTATATCTGAATTGGATCAAGTTTCTCCATTCTCTAGTAACTTATGATGTGTGGTGGTCTTATTTCCAGTTTTAACGCACATCACAAACAACTACAGCATAATGTGACTTTCACAAGTCAAGTTACAATGCCGGGCATTGCTTAGTGAAAGGGAATCCAGTTACTGCAAACTCAGTTAGGTTTTCTGCTTGATTTTCTGAACTTGTAATCTTCCTACATAGATTTATGTGTTATAGGATTCATTATGCTGCTCCACACAGAATCAGATTGTGCTTCACTTATGGCGCTCGTCCCTCTCTAACACAGATGACAAGCAGGTGGGGTATTTCATTTAGATGCTTTGATACATAGAAACACATCAGGATGGATAGCAGCATCATAAAATATAAACAAACTGGTTAACAGACAGACCTTACATACGTACATGCTTACATCTCATCAGCTTGCTACAAAATTGCAGTGAGGCTTGCAGATGCTCAGTACTTAAAAACTTCTGCAAGCCCTTGGATAGCTTCTTAAAGATACGTACACACATATTAATCTACATCCTTCCTCTTGAAAAGATTGCCCTTAGTAAAACAATGTTAGAGTTAGACAAGTATTATTATAGACATTAGAAACAAAACACAATGTTCATGTCCAAGTTGCTGTGTATCTGTAACATGGCCTGGAGATTTAACCAGATCTCGTAACATAACAATCGGGATTGAATTTAGCAACAGAGACAGTCTTTGGTGAACAACTCATATCAGGAACTTCTGGATTCTTCACAGGAATGAGAATATTCTCTGGAAATTCCTCTGATATTGGAACACTGGACAACTCACTCTGAGATAAAGAGTCTTTCTCACAGGCTATGTGCTGTGGTATAGGCTCAGACACCAGTCTCAAATGTTTCTGATTTTGCTTAAACTCTACTCCTTGTGATTCCACAATGTATGATCTCAGCTCTGGGCAAATATTCTTCGATCTTAACCTTTGGACATTTGCATCCTTACCACTTCTCCTTCTCGTAATGGATTGAGCAGCTTGCTGGTCTTATCATAGTAGGACTTCTGGGTTAAATGCTTTGGTTTTCACTGATCTGTTGTTCTTGATGCATGGAACCAACAATTGACTACTGATTGGTAATGTGGTTCTGGTTTGTCTCGACAGAAGTCTCTGGCAGGTGAACCAAGATGTTTATTAAGAGAAATATTTCTGAGATTCAAGATATTCAGGAAAGCATCACTATTATCTTGTTTTAACTTCTCTAGTAACTGTTTTGCACTTTCAACTGCACGTTCTGCCAAACCATTTGACTGAGGATACTCTGGGCTACTCGTGACATGAGTAAAGTCCCATTCTTTGGCAAATCTTTTGAACTGTTTGCTTGTAAACTGTGTGCCAGTGTCAGAAATAATGTGTGGACTACCATGGACTGCAAAATGATGCTTCATCTTAATAATGACAGTACTGGATGCTAGGTTAGGAAGTATTCCAATCTTGAACCAACTGAAGTAAGAGTCTACTAACACCAAATAATTCAAGAATCAGAGAGAGTATAGAGAAGGAAGAACAACGGGCAAACAAGCTCAAGGATAAAAAGTTAAAAACAGGCTGAGCAAGCAAAAAAAGGCACAAGAGCAAAACAATGGAAGGTAGCAGTCACTCTCCTATCTAGAAGTGAAATGATCAAATAAAAAATAGCAAAGTATATAAAAAGCAGGTTTATTTATAAAAAAGGTGATGATATATGTCATATGTGACCTCCATTGTTTGCTTCCTCAATGCGCCTGTTTTAACTTAATTAACACCAAATAATGTTGACCATTCCACTTGAAGATGTCGGTGGCTACTGTCGACCAAGGTAGTTCAGGAATCTGGTTCAGCTGAAGTAGTTCTTTCTGTTGATGTGGCTTAGTACTGTTACACACAAAACAAGATGAAAGTACTCTTGCAATGTCTTGTGACACAGAAGGCCAAAATACTAGTCCTCCTGCCCTTCTTTTGGTAGAGTCAGTTCCTGAGTGAATATAATGCTAGATAGTACTGTACTCTTGTAGCAAGGACTTTGGAACAATGACTTTCAGACCTTTCATAAGGATACCTTTGTCAGACAAAATCTCATCTCTGTATGGAAAATAAGGCTACACTTCTTGAGGTAAACTGGATTGCTTTGACGGCCATCCTTGATTGATAAAATGGTTGAGCTTTTGTAAAACTGGATTTGTGTGATCTCTCAGCTCATCAAGACTTGTGGAAGAAAAATTTCCCACTTCCATGACTTCAAAATCAAGGTTCTCATTCTCATGCTGTTCAGTGGTGTTTCTGGATGATCTGGATAATGTATCAGCAAGATATAGAAGTGTGCCTTTCTTGTAGACAAGAGTAAAATTATACTTTTGCAAGCTCAGCATCATACATTGCAATCTGGCTGGAGCTGAATGCATACGCTTTCTCAAGATAGTGACTAGAGTTTGGTGGTCTGTTTCAATCTGGATAAGTCTACCATAAACATAATCATGGAACTTAAGAACATGCAAACACAGCTGTCAAAAGCTCTTTCTTTATCTGAGCATTTCAGTTTGGGTGAGAGTTCTCGATGTATAGGCAATAGGTTGGCCCTTTTCTAGAATGACTGCACCAAGACCAAATTTTGAAGCATCACATGAAAGAGTAACTGGCTTGTGAATATCATAGTATCTGATAGTTGGTGGACTAGCAATTCTCTGTTTCAAGACATCAAATGCTCTTTGATGTTGCTCTAACCAAGACCAGGATACATCTTTACATGTCAGCTCTCTGAGTGGTGCTGATAGTTGGCTCAAGTCTGGAATGAACTTGCCTAGATAGTTAACCATGCCAAGAAATGTTGCAGGGCTTGAACATTGTCTGGAGCTGGCATCATGAGAATGGTTGTTTGCTTATAAGGGTCTGGTCGTAAGCCTGAACTAGTAAATAAATAACCAGCATAAGTAACCTCTTGTAGCCTGAATTTGCATTTCTGTGGATTGAGATTAAGATTCACCTGACATGCTCTTTCCAGAACTTTTCTGAGGTTTCTGTCATGCTCATCTTCACCATGACCTCCCACTAGTATGTCTACTACAATAGCACAAGGATACCCAGAAAAATGTTGCTCCATTGCACTTTGAAAGACGTCACTTGCAGAATTTATCCCAAATGGCATTCTCAAAAATCTGCACCTGCCAAATGGAGTACTGAAAGTAGTCAGCAGTGAGGATTTCTTGTCAAACTGAATTTGCCAAAATGAACTCTTTGCATCTAAGACAGAAAAAACAGTGGCATTTGGCATCAGAGCTGTGACTTCTTCAACTGTGCACATTGGATGATGAGGTCTTTTTAGTGCTTTGCTCAAAATTTGTGGATCAATACATATTCTGATGTCATCTAAGCTTTTGATATAAGCTACCACCATGGAAGATACCCACTCAGTTGGTTCTGTAACTGGACAAATCACACATTGTCACACCATTTTCTCTAGCTCAGCTTTGACTCTGTCCTGCATAGCTGTTGGAACTTTTTGAGCTGGTCTGATAACTGGACTGACATCTGGATCTAACTTCATGAAGTACACAACTGGAGACTTGCCTAGTTTGTCTTTGAAAAGATCAGCATAGGTAAAAAAATTAGAGTACTGGTCTTTCAAGCTAACTTGGTGGGCTTCCTTATTAAATGAAAGCTGACCCATTTTCAAACTGTCTTGGAGCCCTAATAATGACTGGACATGCTTCTTGACCACCTAAAATAACAAGTTGTAACTTCTTCTGCTCTGTTGGGAGCAACATGAAAGCCTTACTGAGCTTTTGGTCTGAATTTCTTCACCACCATAAGTAACAAGCTTCACACACCTTGCCAAATCAAGCCTTTCACCATGACACACTCTTGCAAATGTTTCTGCTGACATAACATTGCACTTGGAACCTGTGTCAACTTTGAGGTCTATGGGTTTTCCATTTAACCAAACAGTACAAAATACTTCATTCTTTGCCCTTAAATCTACTGCATTGACTGTTTCATAAAGCACTGACACACCATCAACATAAAGAGTAGGGTTGCAGCTTTCTAACTGATCAACTTGTTTCATGAAATATTCTCTTTTAATGAAAGAATGTGGGACTTTTGATTTACAAAATCTTTTGAAATTATTCCATTTATTGCATTTGTGGCATTGCTGACCAAAAGCTAAACATTTTTCCCTTTTAGATTTATGACTTCCACCACAATTATGACAGTTGGCAAGGAAATTAGGTCAGGGCCCATACTCTGAGTTTGCTGACTCACTCTTATGCTTCACTGAGAATGTGAGAACTCTGGCATTTGCTGGAAAGCTCTGGGGTTTACCAGTGAGTGCTGCAGGGGCTACAGCTGCTATCATGTGCTTGGGTCTGTTTCTTTTAACCACATGATGCATGCTGTCAACATGCGCTTTATCACTGTGCCTTCTAGAGCTATTCTCGTTTGTAAGCTGATGTGTGTGCTTTTTAGCTCATATATCTGACAAATCTCAATGGCCTTATTCAAAGTCAAATCACTGTCATGAAGCAAAATCTTTTTCACAGCATCATCTTTAATACCACACACTAGTCTGTTCTTTATCAACTCGTCCCTTAAATCACCAAATCTGCATGTTTTAGCCTTGTTTCTCAAGTCAGTTATATATGCTGCAAATGTTTTGCCAAGTTTTGATCCTTTGTATAAAATAAGTGCCTTTACACTGTAACTTTTGTCTGGGGGAATTACACATTTCTCTAAACTTGCATTTTAAGCACTCAGGTTCCTCCTTGACTCAGCCAGTACAACAATATGATGGTTTTCCCCCTCTCCTGCATAAATAGCAGGTGCATGCACAAATGAATGCTCCCTTTCAGTGGCTTCTGACCCAACTAAATTAAGTACAATAAATACCTTTGTATGGTCATCTTTATCAGAAAGTGCAGCCTGTATGAAAATGTCATACTCTTGCTCAAACACTCTCTGGTTCTCTGCAATATTATTGTGAAACACAAGTGCATTGGATTTTCAAAATCCATTTGCCATGCCCACAAAGTATGCACAAACACACTGAAAATATGGCCCTTGTAATTATGTATGAACACAATATTCTGTGGGCTTGTAATAACATTCAAATGCACAATACATTCTTCAGAATACTGTACTTTGCAAAATATGCTCTGTAATGGCTGTATCTTGTGAAATAACTGTACTGTAATACTGATCAAACATGCAAACACTATGCACATCTCATAACTCAGATATCTTTAATTAATATGAAAAATACAAGCTTAGCAAAAATGTGGTCGTTTCCTCTTATTTTATTCATTTTATGCAATTCGGACTTTATTTCAAACATTTTCCATAGTAACTGGAATATTTTCATCAATATCATACCTTTTGATTTATGCAGATATCATTTAGAGCATTCTGTATGCCTCATTTCACATTTTGCGAACAAGAAATAGTTTTGAGCAAGTTTTAATATCTAAAATTTGTTTCTAACCTGTTTTGCAAATTATGTGTGCAGTAGGGATGATTCATTGCTGTATATTCCTCCAATGCCAACTGGGTGCCTCTCGGACCCAAATAGAAGAAACTGGAACTCTTTCTGGCAACAAGTCATTTTGGCCATGCTTCTTCTAACATCATGTCCATTTAGACATGCTGCTTCTGACACCATGTCGCATGTCCCTCTCTAACAGATGACAAGCAGGCAGGGTATTTTGTTTAGATGCTCTAATACATAGAACCACATCAGAATGGATAGCAGCATTATAAAATATAAACAAACTGGTTAACAGACACATCTATATTACCTAATCGAACGTTTACAGTAGTGAACACCTAATCGTCGTTCTGGTAATATCAAAAAATTAAAACAGTGAATGGCCGGTTTAATGTAGAGAATGAATTCCCTTGGCCGCAAAAAAAAATTAAAATTTAAACCAAATGAAGTGGGGGGCTTTGCCCAACACCCCCCCATGTGGGGGGCTGTGGCCCCCACACCCCCTAACTAAATATACCAATTCCGAGATCACTCTACAGTGGGGAAAGGGGCAAAATCCGTATAACAGCCAAGGGAATTCTTTCCCTGCGTTAAATCGTCCATTCGCAGTTTTTTGCTTTCGCTATTACCAGAATGTTTAGGTATTCGCTATCCTAAATGTTCGATCAGATAATAGGAACCCTATCAGACAGATCTTACATACATGCATGCTTAAATCTCAACAGCTTACTACAAAATGGCAGTCAGGCTCACATGTGCTCCATATTTATACACTTGTGCAAGCCCTTGGATACCTTCTTAAAGATACATACACACACATTGATCTACAACTTACATGCAACAACTTCTAGTTTTAAAAGTGTTTCTATAAACAATCCATTTTCTTCCACTGTAAGCCCTTCCTCTGCCTCTGGCACTTTGATCACTAGCTCCAGCTTCTCCGAGGTTTTTGTAAGTCCACTTCTTCTGTCATCTCTCTACACTAGAAATTAGGTATATCCCCTCTGGAAAATGGCAGGGATGTTCACTGTGTTCTGTACAAATACCACCTTGGGTCTACCCTGAAAATATACCATAAACCTATTGGGAGTAACCCAGTTAACAAAATGAACAAATGAAAATGAATACAATGCTGCTCTTCATAAAGTACCCCCCATAACCACAACATATGCATTTCTCCTGATAGGCAACTAATTTTCAATACCATTCAAAGTCACACAACTGCCACTTTTAAATCCAGTTAACCTCTAAAATAATTGACTTGTTTGGTCCATACATCTTTCTATACTTACCAGAGTGTCCACTACTTTATGTAATTCCAGGTCAAAATGGCAGGCAGATTTAAAAGGAAAAAAATGAACTAAGCCTAGGCTGAAAATACCAGGGTGTAAGATGTAATTCTCTGCTTTGCTCATTTTCCCTTAGAGTTGTTCAACAGCATTTTTATCTAATTTTAAGGTCGATAAACTATTCCTTTCAACTTTGTGGTCTTGGTGCATCTTATCAACTCCAAGTCACACGAATATGAAGACCTAATTGGAGCAGCAAAACCTCTGAGTTAAAATATAGTTAATGTTGAGAATGTCTAAGTATTGTGTGTTTCCTTAAGCAACCCAGGGCTACATATGTAAGTCATCAGATATACAGTATGTATGCACAGAAGGTGACATGCAGACATGGTGGTGGATATGGCAAAAATTCAGGCCAGACAAGGGTATTTACAGAAACATTTAAGACAACCATGTACGGATTTACTTGTCTTACTTTCACTCTTGTTCCATGTACATCACAGAGGTATGATTATGGCCATCATAGCTTGTTAGGGCAATCACAATATTTGAAAAGCATTGGCTAATTGTTGGCATTCTTAAAATGTGACTAAAAACTGTTCAAACTACTTTGTGGACAGTGGCAGGTTAAACAGAACATAGATCTTAGTATACATTTACTGTGTTCACTCTTTTTGCTCCTTCTGTTTAACTGTTTACTAGTTCTTAAAGTACCCAGAAAAAGAATGGCTCCAACTATAGTGGGGTGCACAACAACTGTTTTCTTGCACTGCCTGATGGCTTCTCTACCTTTGTGCAGTTGGTCCATTTGTTCCAGCAGAATGGGAACTGAGTATCTGTGGGCAAGGAGAGAGCCTCATGGCCAATTTCTCCTGCAAATAATCCTCCATCAGTTCTCTGTGCCCTGACAACAGTTAGTAGGTAAGAAGCAGGCCAACTTGCTGGTTCTGGGAAGGTGGCCTACCATAGGAGCACCCCTCTCCCCTTGACAGCACCTCTGAGCTTGCAAATGCTACTTCCCAAGTAGAAGCATGCCTCCACATGCTATATTTCCTTGTACTTCGTTACTGTGAATGTAAAACTGTAGGGGAAGCGTGTGCAGCTCAGCACTCCACTGGGAGAAGACCTAATGTTTAGGTAATCAAACCACATTAACAAGTTCACATTTAAAATTGTTATACATCACATATATTGTTATATATCAATTAATCAATGCAACATTGCATAAACAGTTCAATTCCTGCCATCTCCTAAACCTTTTTCCTCCTCCAAAACATTTTTCTGCATGTATTCTTCCCACAATTTCCATTTTTTTCTATGTAATTTTACTTTTACCCTTTTCTAAAGTTCCCACTTCCTGTTCTTTTATCTCTGATACAATATTCACTACTTCCAATATTGTTGGTTTAGATTTTGTTTTCCATTTCCTAGTAATTGCTTTTTGGCAGCCACCAGAATTAAACTTAACAAGGCCTTAATGTGTCCAGACAATTCAGATCCTGTATCCCAGCTAAAAAAAAAAAAAAATATATATATATATATATATATATATATATATATATATATATATATATATATATATATATATATATTTCCTTACTTACACCCATTTGTTCATCCAGTATTCCTAACAGAATACTCTGTAGGGAATGTTTAAAGCCTGCCAAGTCATTACACTCTGAGAATATATCCTCCCAGGTACCTCTGTCTTCCTCATTACACCTCCAACATTTGCTATCTATCAGAGGAAAAATTATTTGATGTCTGCTTAGGTTATAAAAGTATCTATGCAAATACTTTCAAACATAAATCCTGAATCTTCTAGACTCTGATGCATATTTGGGAGCCATACATATGTCCTCCTATTTTTTTTGTGTGAATTGCATACCTAATCTCTCTTCCCAATCTTTTCTTACATCTTCTGATTGAGTCCTACAGTTATTGTGTAATATTTTATATGCCACACTAATTATCCTTTTTTATCAGCAACTTCTGTTCTAGATTCAAACAACAACTCAACCAATGCAGGTCTTTCATTTTGGATTTTCCTATCCCTTTCTCTTTTAATATATCCTAAACCCAATCACTGATAGGGAAGACAATCACTAGCCTACAATACATATATCTCCCTGCCTCTTCCCATTCAGTTACCTTTTCCTCTCTATTTATTTGTTCCCAATACCTTGGTTCCTTTGCCAACTTCTTCTAATAAATTCTATTCCCCTCTTGCTTATTCTTTCTACCACTAAATGCAGTCATCTTTATCAGAAGAATCTTCTTTCTCCATTCCCATGTTGGCTTAGACCTCAGTATACTTTCTTCTGCTTTATAAATATAATATTCTGTATGACTGTCATTATTCTCCATAACAGTCTGGGTCTGAAATTCCATTCTTTCCTTATTTCTTGAATTAACCCTCTGCTTCATCATCATCCCTTTGCACTATGAATTATAGCTTTCTGCTTGTGTTATATATAAGAGCCTTAACTTTGTAGCTCTAAAATATCCCTTCAGAGCAGGTAATCCTAAACCTCCTTGTTGTACTGGGAGGATCTTCTCCCACTTGACTCCTGCCCTCTACCCGACTTGGAACAAAGCCATTTTTCAGTGGAGGCCTGGGGAGAAATGCTCCAGATGCATGTCTTTGTAATGTGGGAGGAAACTGGAGTACCCAGAGGAAACCCACACAAATGCAGGGAGGACATGCAGACTCCACACAGAAGGCACCCCAGCCAAGCATCAAACTGGAGAACCTCTTGCTGTGAGGCGACAACTGTACCACTGCACCATTGCGCCGCCAGATCTTTATCACTGTTAGATATATTTAGAAATATATAAATGCATGTACATCTGGTTGTTAGTTAGTATCAAGTTGCATGAGATAAAATGCTAGTGGTACTAAAATTTACAAGGTCAAAAACAAGAAGTATTCACATGAAGCATTAAGCAAAAAGCACAAAATCTGCAAAAATCCTATTCGGTAATTGGAATAAAACATCACAGTGGTGCACATATATCATTAATAATCTGTTTTTTGCAGGTAAATACTGAAAGTAATAAAAATCTCAGTTACAGGCAGTAAATGGGCTATGATATGCAGTTAAAATGGTACTTTTCCGTTATCGGGGCAACACTGTTAATGCGGTTGCTGAGCTCCGAATCCAGTGTCCAACCATGTATGTTTGATTTTAATCTTAACAGGTGTATGTAAAATGTAGCGGTTACAGCTTATTTTTTTAAATATTATCCATGTAATGATTTGACACATGCTTGGTAACATTAACATCAAAAATGCATGGTTTGACAGTGGATTCGGAGCTCAGCAGCTGCATCAGCACTGTTTGCCCGAAAACAGAATAGTAAAAAAAATTGCCCGATAACGGAATAGTAAAAAAAACAAAAAAAAACAAATGAGTAGTAGTAAAGTGTTTTGTTTTTTAAAGCATCAGCCACTGATTTAGCAAGGCATCGCTGACAATGGAAATGACCGCTGTTGGGAAGTACTAATATTTTATTTTATGAAGGGTTAATATAATTACTTCAAGTCCAAGCCGCATCTTAACAACTTGTGTGTTGTAAGCACTTCACAGCAAACATATACATAGCCATTTCCCTGCATTTCTAACATCATTTCATGCCAAAAGGAGAAGTAGAATCCCTCTGATGAAATATATTCATCATGAGTACATCTTCATCAAGTTTTGTCACTTGAGAACTAATTCATTTCATGCCAAATAATGTGGTGTGTATAGCAAAATTTAAAAAAAAGGCCTGTTATCTGAATTGGAAGTATTTCTTTATTTTTTTTACTTTTTGTCTTTGTAACTTAGCGAGGCAGTACTTTAAACGTTATTGTTCAGCTGAAATCTAGGACCTTAACACGTCTGTTAACCAGATGTGTGTACGATTTAAAATAACTTCTATTTTTTACAAATAAATTATTACAACAAATAATTTGTACAGACAAGTGGTTAAAAGACATGCTAAGGAACTGGATTACAGCTGAACGATCGTGTTAACAGTGTTGCCCCGATAATGGAAAAGTACCGTTAAAATAAATTATGCAGGTCCGTTGCCAAGCAACAGTAAACATTTTTCAAAATGGGTAAAGGCAATTCCTACTAAAACTATGACAGCCTAGGCAACAGCAGAAGCTTTAAAAAAATATTTCCTGTTATTGGGAATGGCCAAAAATAATCAGATCAGACAATGGTCCACAAGTTGTTAGTAACCTAATAAAGCAAATGTGTAAGACCAAAGTGTCACAGTCTGGTTAACAGCCAAAGGGCAGGCATACATTAAAGTCAATTCTCACAGCATAAAGTAAATAAACAATACTACAATAAAATGCTGCATAATACAGGAAAATGGGCATGCTTTTAATTCTACACTAACTGTGTAAACACTACTACAGAAGAAACTAAAATAAAGGTACAAGTAAAAGCATATAATTCAATTTATTATTAAAAGACAACCATGCTTTTTTATTGTCATTAAGTAATTAAGTTACCATAAACATGGGAGGGTGGTCTAATGGTTAAGGTGTTTACCTTACAAACACAAGGTGCTGGGTTTGAGTCTCACAAGGGATAATTGGCTAGGCTTAAAATGGCTCGCAAAGGCAGTTAGCCTAGTATGAACCTATGAATACATTTTAATGTTTCAAGCAATATAATTAACAGGCTTCAGTTTAATACTAAGTTTGTAAACTAGACTGAGTGTACATTACAGCCATGTATGTAAAAATGCAAAAACATTCTGTACAAGCAAGAGTATGCTGTACAGTAAATGGTTTAAGATGTAAACAGCATTCTTCAGTGTATAAACCATGTTTTCTAGCTGTGTAAATTGACAATTTTGCATTTAAGTTTTAAACTGTTCACAGAAATTACTCCTAAATTCATTTATATGTACAGTAACAAGTTAAAACTTGACATTTATGACATTTTTTTTCAAAAAACAAGGCAGCAGTGCCTTTGCAATAAAATTCACAAACATTGTCAATGTAAAAATCACTGTATAGAGCATCACTGTATAGAGTCATATTCAGCAATTGCAAAATACAGCTTGTGACTGGTAAAACATCTTACAGAATGGCATTCAAAAGAAAAAGTTGTTAAAATTAAATAGTTTATCCATTTCTAATAGTAATGGTTGTTATCATTGTATTGACAATAACTGAAGTAATGTAACAGGTAAGCAACGGATGAACCAGGCAGAAGCCAACCAAAGAAATGCAGCTGTTATAGGTTCATAGGTTGGTACTAGGCTATCAGCCCTAGGGCCTATGCAAGCCTAGCCATAACAATTCCCTGGATATTTCTTCCCACAATATGTACTTCTCTGGACCCCTGTCTAGCAGGGTGACTTACATGATCCCCAGGGTGAATTTACTATCTCCCATCCAATCATCAAGGTTCCTTTTGAAGAGGGCCAAGGAGGTGCTCTGCTTGACATGTATGGGCAGTCTATTCCAGAGTATGGGGAGTCTCTGGGTCAGGAACCTATCCCTCCAGCATGTTTTGTTCATTGTGATGACAGGGTTTAGATCCCTGGAGCGTGTGGCTCTGAGGGATTGGGATTTCTTTAAGTGGAGCATGTCCAACAGCTCAGGGTTTGACATGGCTTTGTATGTTAAGCAGAGATCGCCTCTGAGTAGATGATATGCCACAGAGTATAGCTGGAGTATTTTTAGATGGTCAGCATATGGCATCTGCTTTAGGCCTGTGATTCTTTTAGTGAGGTATTTCTGTGGCCTTTCCAGCTGTTGCAGATGTCTTGTGAGGTACATACCAAATGGGGCATTATACTCTATAATGGGTCTAATGAGGGATGAGTACAGTGGGACAATGACCTCCTTTTTTCTGGATGAAAAGCCCTTAGTGATGAGGTGTGCAACATAGAAAGATTTATTGACTGTTGTGGCGATGTGTTTATCGAAAGTGAGACCACTGTCCACCTGTGCCCTAAGTCTCTCATCACACTTTCAATGTTTAGTGTCCTGCCACCTATGTAGTAATTCATGGGTACATGTTTTTTCCAAAGGGGATAACTATACATTTCTTGGCATTAAGCTTGAGCCCGTGGCTCTGGCACCAGGCATCTGTTTCTGTAAGGCCCTTTTGTAGAATATCCACATCATTTGGGGATTCAGTAATGGCTCCCAGTTTGCAGTCATCTGCAAACTTTGTTAGCCAGAGTCCCTTAGTGTTGGCCTCTACTTCAGAGAAGTAGATGCCAAACAAGAGTGGTCCCAGGACTGAACCCTGAGGTACTCCACGTGCCACTTGTCTGGCGCTGGATGTGGAGTCGGCTACCTTTACAGTCTGGGTTCTGTCAGTAAGCCAGTTGGCAACCCATCAAGTGATGCAGGGATTTATGCCCAGCTTAGTAAGTTTATCTATGATTCCAGAGTGGGGGATGGTGTTGAAGGCCTTGGCGAGGTCCAGATAGACTGTGTGGACCACCTTACCCTTGTCCACAGCTCTGGAGACTGATTTGAAGAAGTCAATCAGATTTAGGAGACAAGATCGGCCCTTCACAAACCCAAACTGGGTGGGGGTCCAGTGTTTGAAGGTTGCCAGTGTCTTTGTTTATAAGTTCCATGCCCTTGCAGATCAGGCTTGTCAGACTGATGGGATGGTAGTTGCCGGGATCCAAGGCGGATCCTCCCTTGTGGAGCGGGATAACTGTAGCTGTGCGCCACTCAGTGGGCACAAAGCCTGAGGTGAGGCTATGATTAAACATGACACTTAGGTGAGGTGCCAGTTCATTTTGTAGTTCATGTAATACACAGCCTGGGATGTCATTTGGTCCCATGGATGCTGTATTCTTAGCTTTGGAGAGTGCGGTTTCTACCTGTGTGGCCGTAATTATCAGAATTTGGCAATCTTTTGGTACTGAGATGAGCCCTTTAGGGGGTGAGAGGGGGGTGAAGTTGGCACTAAATCGATCTGCCAGGATATTGGCAATATTCTTGGGATCAGTATATTTAATGCCATTCTGTTGTAGCTCAGAGCAGATCTGAGCATTGCCAACTTGTGGTTGTCTTTGGAATCTTTGGCAATTTTATTTTCGTAACTAGCTTTTGAGGATTTTATGAGGGATCACAGCTTCTTACTGAGGCTGGTGAGGGAGTTTTTTGCATCCTGGGATTTTCCTCTTTTCTGCAAAAGTTTCTTCCTTCTGTTCTATAGTTTGTTTATAGCAGGGGACCACCAGATTGGCTTCCTTTTTTTGGAGAAGAGCATCTTGGTTCTATTTGGGATGGCACAATTCATGCACAAGTGGATGTGCTCGTACAGTGCCTTAGTGTAGGATTCTGCAGTCGAACTTCCAGATCCCATCTGCATGGGTGTTGTGAAGTTTGTCACTTCTGACTTCAGTAGCATGAAGTTGGCTTTGGAGAAGTTTTTTAAGGAGGTTTCCTTACTGGGGGGTGGGGGTGGGATGTGGATGTCAAAGGTGATTTGCTTATGGTCAGACCTGACCAATGAGGGGGTGACCACTGGTGTGGAGTATCTATCTCCCATGTTGGTAATGACCAGGTCTACGATATTGGAGCCCCTGGTGGGACAATGGATTAGTTGATCCAGGGCGTTGGAATTTATGAATTCCAAGAACCGTTGGGAAAAGGAGTTGGTACCCAAGTAGTTTTCCCAATTAATGGCAGGGTAGTTGAAATCACCCAGTATTAGGGTGTTTGGTTGTATCTTAATATTTTCCAGTATGTTTAGAAAGGTGTAGTGAGAATCTTGGGGCATGGTGGGGATCTGTAGCAAGCTACAATTTGGATTGCAGTCTTACCTAGTGTTAGTTGCACCTGGAGAATTTCAGATGCATTGTGTTGGGCAACTAGCCTGGAGGTGTGAATATCCTTGGTGAATATGGACACTGCTCCACCTTTAGTGTTTCGGTCTTGGTTTTGTGGCCAAAAAGTGTGGTAAGAATTGTAGCCTGGTATTGCAGGGGTGCTCTCTGGAGCCTTGAACCAGGTCTCAGTTACTGCACAGATATTGATGTTCTCCATTTTTAGGAGTGCCTCGAGAGAGTGCATTTTGAGGTTTAGACCTCTAGCATTGAGTAGCATTACCTTCAGATTTTGCATGTTTGTATTGTATCTGTTACGGTGGTGGTTTTGTCTTTTGAACCTTGCCTAAAAAAGGCACTATAGGGGTGGCGAGAGCTTTAGCCAACAACCTGAATCCCAGGGGTGACAGGTGCAGACCATCTCTGACAAAGCATCTTGGTTTGTCGATCATGTCTTCCCTGGCAGACAAATACTGGATCCCCTTTGAATGACACCAGAAGCTTAGCCAATTGTTGAAGTCAATCATTTTGTCCTTATACTGTGGTATCATTCTGGGCGAAGGCAGGATGCTACTCAGGGCTAGGGTCATACCTGCCTGGGTCACATGATCCAAGAGCTCTTCCATTTCTCTTTTCATGTAGTCCAGGGAGGTACGTCTCAAGTCATTCACTCCAGCACGGACAATGACAGAGTCATATTTGTACTTGTTGTGGAGTGACTTGAGTGCATGCGTTATGTGGCGGATCGTGGTACCCGACAGGCAGCTGACTGTAATTTTCTCCTTGTTCAGCCTGGTAAGTGGGACATCAGTGTGCCTGACTATAGAGTCACCTATGACTAAAGTGTTGGGTACATTGTCTTGCCTTAGGGGCAGTTGTTGGGTGGCACACTGGTGTTGTGAGCTATGTGTCACTTTGGTTGTGACTGGTGTTTGTTTGCGTTTCGGCTTCGGAAGTCCTTGTTGCTTGGGCAGGTTAATGTTAAGGGCCTCCACATATGTGGGTATAGTGTTGCTATGTGTAGGTGTTGATCATGTGGGTTTTGAAGGGCTATGAGTTGCTTGAGGTGTAATGCAGGTGTTATCCTTCTCCTTCTGACTGTCTAGCACAATCTTGGCCGGAGAGAGCTTTGCTTCCAGTTTGGATATGTAAGTGCATCTCTCGCAGGTTGTAGTGTTGGGTGGTAGGAGGACAGGATTGTCTGTGTACATGAGGCAGTTGCTGCACTGCCCCAGTATGCCCAGATTCACCAGGTGGACAGGAGAAATCACGGGAAGTTGACCCTTGGACATGCCTGTTTGGGTGCTTTTTTGTAAATTTAAGAGCTGTTTTCCCTTAGCTTTGCAAGGTACTTTGCAATTACAGGCTGTTTAGTGCCTATGATTAATTTCTCCTTATTGATAAGGAGAGTTGATTGCTTGAATCAGTTTCAGGCTTCCTAGTACTTGTAAAGTTTAAGAGCTGTTTCACCTTACCTTTGCAAGGTACTTTGCAATTATAGGCTGTTTAGTGCCTATGATTAATTTCTCCTTATTGACAAGGAAAGCTGAGTGCTTGAATCAGTTTCAGGCTTCCAAGTGATTTCCAGCAGGTTCTAGAGCAAGTGCTAGTCCCAGGGGTTCAGATTTTAGTGCTACTATTATGAAACCAGCTAGTTCTAAGGGAAAATTTGAAGAGCAGACTTTCTGGCACCTGGTGCCAGAATGTAAATTCTCTCCATGTTCCTACTACTGAATCACATCTTTCATAACAAATATTTTAATAAATTTCTTCAGAAATCTAACCTCTTCTGATATTTCTCCCCTCTAGGCCACCCAGATCCATCCTCATTGTTACAAATCACATTTCAGTCTCCACCTATAACTAATATTCCCTGCTGAAAGCTGATTATTTTTCCCCCCAAGTTTTTTTAAGCTTCATAAAAGCAGTTTGAGGTGGAATATAAATACATGCCAGAGCAATCCTTACCCCTTGCTCGTAGCCCCTTACTACCACAAATCTGCTGTTATTATTTCCCCTCTTCTAGGAATTAAGATAAGTATTACTCATTTCCTTTGTCCATGATATTCTACAGAATATCCATCCTGAAATCTTTTCTTTATCAAATTCATATGCTCGGTTCTTTCAAAATGTGTCTCTTGTGGCATTGCTATTTGCATCCTGCATTTCTTAATATAATTAAGTATTCTTTCCTTTTTGTTTTTATGTGTGAGATCATTCACATTCCAAGATAATATAGAAAGTGTTTCCATAGAGAGTATAGAGTTTTTTAATGACAGGGGACCACCAGATTGGCTTCCTTTTTTTTGGAGGACAGCGTCTTGGTTTTGTTTGGTATGGAAGGATCCATACACTTGTATAAATACTCATACAGTGTATGATTCAGCAGCCATACACCCATTCCCCATTTGCATGGATGACGTGAAGTTTGCCACTTCTGTCTTTCAAAGCTCAAAATTGGCTTTGGAGAAGTTCTTCACTGTGGTTTCCTTTATGGGGGTGAAAGTGGGATTTGGATATCGATGGTGATTAACTTGTGGTCAGATCTAACCAGGGAGGAGTTGATTACTGGTGTAGAGCAGCAATCCCCCATGTTTGTAATGAATGGGTTGAGAATGTTTCTACCTCTGGTGGGGATGAGAATGAGTTGGTCCAGGGCATTGGAATTAATGAATTCCAGAAAATGTTGGGCAAATGAGTTGGAACAGGAGTAACTGTCCCAACTAATGAAGGGATAGTCAAAGTCTCCCAGTATAAGGGCATTAGGTTGAACCTTAATGTTTTCCAGAGTGTTCAGGAATGTGGAGTGGGATCTATAGCAGGCTACAATCGAGATTGCAGTTTTATCCATTGTTAGTACTACCTGAAGTATCTCTGATGCGTTATGTTGGGCAACTAGTCTGGAGATGTGTGTATCTTTTATGAAGATGAATACACCACAACCTTTGGGGCTTCAGTCCACACCTCATTTAGGGCTTCAGTCCGAATTAGGGGCCGAAAGGTGTGATATGCATTGTAGCCTGGTAGCGCTGGGGTGCACTCCGGAGCCTTGAACCAGGTCTGTGTTACTGCACAGATGTCGATGTTCTCCAGTTTAAGGAGTGACTCAAGTGAGTGCATTTTGAGATTTAGACTTCTAGCGTTGAGTAGCATAACCCTCAGGTTGTGCTTGCTTGCAGTTGTTACGGTGATAAATTTATCTTCAGGGCATTGCCTAAAAAAGGCAATAAAGGGGTGGCAAGAGCCTTGGCCAGTATCCAGAATCCCAGGGGTGACAGATGCAGGCCATTTCTGGCAAAGCATCGAGGTCTTTCGATCATGTCATCCCAGGCAGACAGATACTGGATCCCCTTTGAATGATACCAGAAACTTAGCCAATTGTTGAAGTCAATCATTTTCTGCTTGTACTGTAGTATCATTCTGGATGACGGTAGGATGCTACTCAGGGCTAGAGTCATACCTGCCTGGGCTATAAGATCCGAGAGCTCCTCCATGTCTCTTTTCATGTAGTCCAGGGAGGTATGTCTTAGGTTGTTCACACCAACATGGACAATGACAGAGTCATATTTGTACTTGTTGTGGACAGACCTAAGTGCGTGCACTATATGGTGAATCCTGGCACCTGACAGGCAGCTGACCATAAATTTCTCCTTATTCAACCTAGTGAGAAGGACATCAGTGTGCCTTATTATTGAGTCCCCTATGACTAGTGTATTGGGTAAAATGTTTTGCCGTATGGGCTTAGGCTGAGTGGCACACTATTTATGTGGGCTGTGTCTTGTGGGTTTTGTTTGAATGAGATGGTTGCTTGCATTTCTGCCTCGGAGGTCTTTGTTGTTTGGGAAGATTTTTACTGAGACCTCTGTGTGTGTGTTTTGTGTTACTATATGAGAGGTGTATTGATGTGTGATCCAGGGAGCTATGTGTTCTGTGTGGTGTGATGTATGTGTTAACCTTCTCCTCTAGACTGGCTAACCCAGTCTTGGTTGGAGACAGCATGGCCTCTAGTTTGGCTATGTAAGTGCTTCTCTCACAAGTGGATGTGTTTGAAGGTAGGAGGAGAGGGTTGTCTGTGTACATGAGGCAATTTCTACATTGCCTCAGGATGCCCAGGTTCTCCAGGTTCACAGGAGAAGCATAGGGAACTGACTTTAGACATACCTGGATAGGTGTTCAGTTATTTAAGTAGTGAAGCTGTTTTTGCTGTCTTTTAAAGTACTGAAGCTGTTTTTGTTTCCTATATGGAAATTTTTTAGTGCTACTAGCAGTGGATATGCTTACAATAAATGCTGCAAGAGGTTTTGAGCAAGTGCTGGATTTAAAGGTCTAATTTAAGTGCTTAGAAATGAGAGCTAGCAAGATCTAAGGGAAAATTTGAAGAGCAAACTTTACATTATGCAGTGTTACAATTTATTTAATGTAATGCACTGGTAATGGTTTATCCTAGCTTAGTGGTGCTGCGTATCATGCAAACACTTGCAAACACGGGTTTTTAAGTCAGAAAGTTGAAAGGGAAAGAAGCATCCCAAAATGGCCAATAAGATACAATTCCTGAGCTGGAAACCCAGAGCTTACCACTCCCACTGATACGCAGAAAAACTTCCTTCTATCTCAGCAAGGTCTGGTATTGTGGCATCATCCTTGGTGAAGGTAATGTGCTGCTCAGTGTTAGGTCCATACCAACCTAAGACACATAGTCAGAGATTATGTCTGTTCTTTTTTTTATCTTTATCCCCCCCACAGATGTGAAAACAACTTGCATGGCTTCCGAAATCATTAACTTTTAGCCTTGAAGAAACCAGTGTTTTCTCTTTCATTTCCTTATTATCAGCTTGCCTCTGTGGAAAAGTAAGAGAAAAAAAAGAAAAACTGAATCCTCTGTTGCAGCCTGAAAGACAAGCTGAAACATTTCTTGCTAAAGGAAGACTTTTCATTATATTTGATGTTCTCATATTTACTTGTTTTCACTTAAGATTTGTTATTAGATTAAGCCAAGGGTTGTAATCCAGATATTCACCTATGCAAAAGTAAGAGAAAACATATCAGCTCTACATATATTATGATCTGTGTACTTTTTCAACCCATCCCTCACCTCAACAACCCAAGATTACAGACTACTAACTTAAACATGCTTTTGTCTGTCTTTTCTTCTCTTTTTGCACTGGAATGCCTACTTTTCTTAATACCAAAAATGAAGAAAGAAAGAGAAGAGAAGGAAAAAAAAGGTACTTTTTTACTTTAGTAACTTTATCACATACCAGAACTACTAAAAATGCTATAAAATATGCAATTTATATTGTGAAAAGTTTCATAGAAATACTGTTAAGACCAGAAATAGTTTTACTTACAGTTACCTTTTTTCTTCTTCATCCCTTCCCCTCAGAGTCCATGCAAACATTAATGATGTGAAGTAAGGCAAATGCTTTTCAGTTCCCCACAAGTTTAACAAAGTCAGAAAAGTTCACTCTTTCCACTTATTCTTATACACTCATATTTTACAAATGCAACTGATACTTTGCAGTCTCACATTTATTCACTAATTTCCGTGTTGCTGGTTTCCTTCCTGTTCATCTGCATCTCCCAGTTCCAGATTCAAGTTCAATTCCAAGGTGCTCCCAATTCTTCTGGAGAACTCCTGTGCTTTCCTCTGTTTCTCAAACATTTTCATTTGGAACAGTGGAAGAAGTTTCACTGCCAAAGTCTCTCCATGTGCTTAATTATCATAAGAATGAGAAGCAGAGTCCCCTTCTGCTTGATGGCTCACTTTTTGTTGGAAAAACTTTTGTATTTCCTACTTAGCCTGTTCTGCACCAAGAAATGACTTTGATCCTCTTGGGAAAAAAATATTATGATGACAGTTGGATGGATACAGCAGCTTGAATTACACATCTGTCTGTCAACCTTCCCTGATTACTGGAATAAATTTGTTTCTCTTCCACCTGGTGTACAGTCAATAATAATTTTCTGCAAAGACTGTAATGTCTCCATCTTTTAATAGGTTGTCACTTTGCTGCATTTTTGTCAGTATCAACTCTTGCTGGTATGTTACATCTTTACTAACAAAGATCTTGGCTGCTTTCTCATGGCCATATTTGTTGCACACACAAGATGTGCTTTTTGATTTAACAGTTCCTGCTGTGGAATACCAGTCCAGTTTCTTATTTGTGCCTTCATAAAATTAACATTCTGTTCCTTCTAGTTTCTTTGGTACATCTCGTATTCCATATGTACTTGTCTTTTAATTCTACCATTTTTTGAAATATCTCTTCTTGAGCAGTCTCATACTCAGCCAGTCTCTTCTTCATTTCAACCTCTTATTTTTGTAGTTTTATCAGCTCATCTGAGCATCTGTTTAAAACATCTTCCAGTTTTTAAAGCCTTTTATTATGTGAGTTGATATACTTCTTCAGTGTTTTATTTTAATCAGTTCTGACCACATTTG